>NC_138222.1:5152617-5295117 GCF_964197995.2 Scardinius erythrophthalmus
TTTTAATATGCTTTAAGACAAACCATGTGTAAATTCATAAGTCGACACCATTGCTGAGTATTTCCTCCTTAAAACTGCAGTGAACCAAAGACAGTCTCAAAAACACGCTTTGAAATCGCTGGTGTTTCTGACCTCACAAACTACCTTGTAACCAATCAGATCAACGTGTGATCGTCAACCAGTGGATCTCTGAGCTGAGTGAGTGAGTGGAGGCGGGGTTCATTTGCATATTCATAGATCCATGTATACTCAATGAGGCAAGGGTGTCGAGTTACATTCAAGATAAGACAAGAAGAACAAAAAAAACAAAACAACTTTAAATATGTAGTTTTGGTGATTGAAGATGAGTTTTAAGGGATACAATTATTGACTACAGGGGGATTTCTAATTTTAAGGTAATGGGTTTCCTCGCTTTTTGTAAATTAAGTCAAATGATCACTTTTTACAGTGTACATATTATGCAAATATAGACCTATACTTAATTGCAAACTGAGTGTAATGTTTTCAGACACTTATATGTTCATTGCAATTTAATTAAAATGTATATTGACCCACCTAAGCACTTTAATGTCATTTCTTTTGAAACTTGTATGTCATGTATATATAATTTCAGTGCTGGGTTACTGATAACATGTAATCTGGATTACTGTCACGTTTAGAGTTTGCTTTTGATCTGCTTCTCCGTTCTGTTCATGTCTGTTTCTAGGTTGGTTTTCTTGTTCTGTTAATTAGGTTTCCTGCCTGTTAGTCTCCTAGGTTACAAATGATTTGATTAAATTGTCACATGTGTTTCACGCTTCTTTGATTTGTTTGTTCTGTCTATTTAAACCCTGTGTGTCTTTTAGTTCATTGTAAGTTCTACGTCGTGTTAAATTGGTTGTTCTCGAGTGTTATGTGATGATTTGAGTTATTTTCTAAATCTGCACTTCAGATGAAGCGTCATGTTTCATCTCTGCTGCAACCAAAACATGACAATTATGTAATCAGATTCCAAAAATTAAGTACTTGTAGTTAGATTGTATTACATTTTAAAATACTTGTAATCAGACTAAAGTTTCTTTATTGGTAACCTGATTACATATTGTTTACACAATGGCAGTATAACACATAATTTATTGATTCTCCCTAATTCTTTATTTTCATGTTTAAAATTTCCTTTCTAAAAAATATTACTTGTGTGCATATGGGAAGTCTTCTGTGAAATTACACACACTGTCTGTGTTTTTGCAACATTGAATATTGAATGAGCTCAACACAATAATTATTGGAATTATCACTCAGTGAGTCATTTAACCATGCATTACTGTCTTTGGAATGTGTTTTTTCTTCTTTCAAACACATTTTTTATTATAATTGTAATATTTAAAGTTTTTTTTTTTAATGATTTAATTATTAGCTTTTCTGTCGAAACCCCCTGCAGTTTCTCTACAAACCCCAGTCTGGGAAACCCTGACGTGATGTTTTATGCACTTTTCTTTCTCTTTGTATTTTTATATTAATATGGTGCAATATTATCCAATTCAGTGTGATAAATGAGGTAGGTCAAAAGTAGTCTGATTATATTACCTAAAAAGTGTAATGTAATGGATGTTATACCTACAATTTTTTTTTTTTTTTTTTTTTTTTTTAATAAGAAGAGTGACATAGAAGATGAAATATCCACATAAAAAGGCTCAGAAGGTAAATATATATTAACCTGCATCAGTCAGGATGACTCTGTGAACTGGAATTCTGGCCATTCAGCAAACATGGTGTCCATATGGCTTATGATGTCCCAGTATCCGCAACCAAATAATCTGTCTTAAATTAATAAGGCTCAGTGCTTACAGTGATCAGATTAATTCCGCCAGTGTTTTCTAAACCTGTATTAATCCCTGTAATCCTCCGCAGTTTCACTGCCAAGTACTTTAATCCTTTAGCCACCAAGTGAGGAAAATTCAAAAGTAGCCATGAAGACATAAAATTCGGTTCTGTCCATCATTCCAACTTTCATCCTTTCACCTCTGTGTAAACATTAACAAATACCTAATCTGTTGTGGATAAGGAACACATCCCAAAGGTTTAAGATAACCAAGAGTATTGTGTTGTTGAGATATATCACTATTAGCATAAAATAACACCTGGCGTCTCACGCGTGCATCCTGCAAATTTCACCACACAAATAACGTGAAATACACTAGAGGTGAGTATTAATTACCAATGCATTTTAAAAAGGATGTAATACTACTGAGGTGAGCAGTGCATGTGGTTAATGTGAGAATTGTCCCTAATATCCTGATCAAAACCCAAAGATGAAATAATAGACCTAAAAGACAACATTTTCATCACATTTCTTTACAAAACAGAACATTTATTAGGAGAAATCAGTCTTCTGTGCACTATCAAAAAAGGACCATACAATAATGTTTTTTAAAGACAATTTTAATAGCATGTAAATATGTTCTGTACCACAGTCACATTGTTGTAAATCAGTCAATCTGCCAGTAGATGGAGCTCTTCTGAGAGACTGTTTCCAGAGCAGATCTGGCAATGTGTTGCATTTATCAGTGGCAGATGAATAGATTTTTGTCACACTGTTTCTATCAAGACTAAAGAGCGGACCAAAAGTCAACAACAACAAAAAAGGCTTTCCAATCAAAATATAATACAAATAATTTAGAAAGAATATTTAAAATATGAATGTTGGTTATTAGCATCTGAACCACACTGAAAAAATAAAAAATAAAAATAAATACAAATATGTAAAATGTACTTTTTAATTTTTTTTGCACACATTTTTTAAAGTAAATTTCACATATGGAATTAAGTAAAATCTACTTAACTAAGTTAAGTAAAATTAAGTACATTTAACTTCGCCGGTTAAAGTTGATTGAGTAATTCCTATTGCATGGCTTAATTCAGTGTAATATTGTTTGCGTAAAATGTACTTGAAACGGAGTATTGCAAAGTAAAGTTCAACTATGTTTAAAGTGTATGCTTTATTTTTGTATGACACATAAATAATGCATAATAAAACAGCTGGCAAACAGTGAAAAATGCAACATTATTCATCATTCATGTCCCAGTGCATTATGGGGACTCCAGTATCAGAAAGTTTATTAGGTTTTACTTAATTTTATAACGGTTATATTTACGCTTTAATTCCTACAATCTTAAATTGAGTACTTATATAGAATTTACTTTGTCAAAATTGCCTGGACTAACTTATTCAGGTAGAAATTACATTAGTTTTTATTTATTTTTTGCATTTTTATCAGTGCACATATCAGTTACATTTTCATATAGTATTTGGAAGCCTGTGATAAATTATTTCAGCTGGCAAACATCATGACAAGAGTGTGAGTGAACGCAACATAACTTCTGTCATTAATTAACAGACTAGTTTGTGACACTGATTGTGTGTGTTTTTAACTCAAGAACTTGAGCGTTTGCAACTGGATGCCTTAATGTTTGTTCCACCAGAGATGTTTAACAAATAATTTTAAGTTTGTACTTTTAAGGTAGGCTAGGTCTTAAATTATGTTTTAAAAGTAGGCTATAGCTAGGCTATATATTGAAAACATAAGGTTTTAAAAAAGAGATCACCTGATCAATGTTTAGGTAGATCTTTTGTGTGGCATTTAAAAAATATATATTTTAAATATCTTAATTTGGATTTGAATTTGAACTTAAATTGTTCAAATTAGCCTATATAAAGAGACTGAGAGAAAAAAAAAAACACCATTCCAGGCTTTTGTGATGGCCATGTCAAATGATTCCTGATCTCTTTCCGATCCAGTTCCGGTTTTTCCAGGTTCCTATCTGAATTCCTGCTGCTCTCTCTCTCTCTCTGAGATCAGTGAAAAAATATCTCCAACCGTCCGGACTCTCTCTCTCTCTCTCTTCACCTTTACACATTATGTCTGCACTGACGCCTCTCATTTCGCTATTCTCCAACTCGGCGTTGGTTTAATCTCGCAAATATGGATTGACTTTGATTTTACTCGGTCGCCTGTTGAAGTTTTGAAGCGGCGGATCGTGTCTTCTGCTCAACGAGCTTCATGTTTCCTTCGGCAACTTTCGGAAGTAACTCGTTCCGGATGCGTTGTTCACACTATTGAACTGATCCGTGCGCGCGATCAGGGGGATTTTAAATCGGGATCGTGTCCGAGGCTTTCCACACTTCTTTAATTCGTGTTTAAAGTGATGGCGGAGCGGGGAGCCCGGTTGCTCCTCTCTCTTTTCTGCCTCACGATCACACTTTCGCATGCTGAAAAAGGTAAGTCTGAGATTAAAGAGCATTACAACTTTCTGCGGTGCGACCCGCTGCCTGTTTCTCTTGAGTGTGAAACGAGTGTGTGACTATTTTCATCTGAACTAACTTGATTGCATCCAGTTCATCGAACACACACCGTTCAGACAGCCTTATAAATCAAAACATATGCGAAATATCTCCTACGTTTGCTCTGAAAAGGCTTATTTACTGCAAAGGTGTGTTCTGCATTAATACATTTTCACCTGAATGGAAAACCCCATTCCTTCATCAAATGGAAGCAAGTAAATTAGCCTAAATCTCGTTAATTATCATGTCTGTGGAAATCAGTGTTTTTTCCACGCACTGTTGGAGGATCATATAGACTCTCTCTCTCTGTAAGAAATAGATCTTTTGCATCATAATCCTAGATATTTTTCCTGTAAAGTTGCCAGAAGGCAAATAGTGCAGTTGTTTTTGACCATGCACTTGAAAGAAAAGAGAAAAGGTATTTTATATATTATCTACCACGTTTATTTTGGTGTGTGTAGAATTCTGGGCTGAACACAAGAACATTAATGACTTTCCCCTGCTTGAAACCAAGCAGAAAACATACCTAGGACAATTTTTTTTTTTGCATATAAATATATAATGCTGTCTTTACCCAACTGAAGCGGCATACTACCAGGAAAGATGCCTTAATGCTGCATAGAGGTGGCATAAATGCATTTACACTGACATTGCAATATCTGTAATATTCATATGAAACTATCTTTAAAATAAGAATATGAATATAGGTTGGCTACATGACTACTTAACGTGATGAAAATGGCAAAGTTTAAGATTGCACTTAATGTACACCGAGCCAAAGCAGCATCAGAGGTGGCTTTGATGCAGGGTCAGAGCTACCTTTTTTTGTTTTATTGTTGGTACGGTTTTATTTGCCATTGCATTGCATTCCTGCACAGAATATGGAGCCGAACATGGAATATATTGCATGGCTGTCTAAATATGCCTTAAGAGAAATGGGTATTTTTGCTTCAGAGCATAGAAACTGAATCTTTTGTTGGTTTATTCATCATCTTTGTTCATAAGGTGCACCTTTAATTTGCACGATGCATCATTTAACTCTTTCATTGGTTTTGGCAACATGTTTTCACTAGTTTGTGCTTGTCTATTAGGCTCACGTACGATGAAAGCAGGCCGTAGTGGAGTTTGCGGCTGGGCCGTCTTGCGTGCAGAGGCTGATGAAAGCTGCCCTGCTGCATGAAAAGCAATGTGCTGTGGTAAAAAATCACAGGCTTTGCTGGAGATCATACAAAAGAGAGGAATGGGGGGCTGGGTGGAACGGGCAGACTCTGTCTGGAAAGTAATAAAACCAGGAGATTAAGGGGGGAACAGGGAGTTCCTTTGGGAGTTTTGATTGATTCCAGAGAATTGGACCTACATGCGGAGAGTGAGTTTCAAGTTACTAATTGTGGGGTCCCCTTCTGAAAATATGTGTTTATTCGAAACATGTTTTTTGAGGTCTTGAAGCACACAAATGCGAACCATAAGCAGTTCCGTGAAGATTGTCACCTACGTCTCGCCGATAACAGCATTCCAACTTTTCGTTGTTCTGGAAAGGATATGGGCTTGTCTTTAAGTTGTTGTTTTTTTGGGGGGGAAAGTTGTCATTGCATCCAATTTGCATCCCATCTTATCTGCATAATCCTGCTGGAAGAGAACTGTGTGCTGATGGCTTCCCTGCGGACAATGTAAACAGCATGCTAAACTGTATAAACACCCTCACTACCTTGTCTGCAACCACTCAGCGATGTAAGAGATCTGCTTCCTTCCAGAGGCCTTCATCGCACTACATTGCACAGACCTAAGCGAGACCTGAACAAAAGGACAGTGTTGAACTAACATGGATAGCGTTTTTTCTTCTTTCTGTTCTGTAGGCCATATACCTGGTTATTAAGTTAAGTTAGGCCTGGTTTCACAGACGGGGCTTAGATTAAGCCAGGAATTCAATTAAGACATTTAAGTAGCTTTTATATATATTAAAAAAACATTACTGGTGTGCTTGAGACAAAACAATGGCACTGACATATTTTAAGATTTGATGGGATTTAAACTTTTGTTGGCTGAAGACCCAAGTTTGGTTTGAAGAGGAAAAACGTACCAAACGCAATGTTCTCTAACCATTCCTGAACACAAACTGAGACACTGAGTTCGTGTTCAGGAGGTTTAATTACCCAAATTATTTTGCCCAAACTTAATTTTCAAACTTCGGCTAAATGAAACCTTTCGGTTTCTGTTAAACATGTAGTATTGGTGCTTTTTTGAATGGGCCGTGTTGTATTTTTTGCTTATTTACAGTATCTGGAGAGAGAGGCCTAAATGGATGCCTTTTTTGGGGGGAAATATTCCATCAGCGCAATAGCTTGGTCATATATCTGTCCATTGCATTATAATCATTATCCAAAGTCATCATTACTGTTGCAGCTGCATGTTTTCAGATGTCAGGGAACAAAGAGGATCAATATCACAGTAACAAATTAAGTATTGTCAGCAATTGAATCTCGCTGGAAACAGGGCGTCACAATAAGCTCCAGCTGAGAGATCCAGCCTTCGATGTTCTTTATTAATTTAGATGGACAATGAGCCCTTGGCTAATCGCCTAATGTGCAAATGAAGGCTTGATAGCAGCCTGTAAAATGGATTATGATTGATGGAGTTATTTGTTCATTGCACTAGCTGCAAAAGTGCCGGTTAATAATTTGACCTCATATTTGTCAACATCTGATTTGGGTTTCTTTGTGAGAGAATCACACCCTTTCAGTGTCCATGTAATAAGTGATATGGCAGGGTATTGGTATGTTTGGAATGGCATACTACTTACTATTTGATATTACATTGCTTTGCATGGAATGGATGATGTTATACTTCTGCCAAAATAAGGAGGCTGCATATATCACACCAGAATGCAATGCACTCGACATGACCTTCCATTTAGAAAGCAAAAAAAAATTCAGGCAATATCATCTCTTGTTTCTCGACTCATCATTAGATCAGACAGTGAAATGACTAAAAATTGAAGTCTAAAATAGGCATATTTTGTTTCTGACGACTGAATGTCACATAGTGAGATCATCTGGCAACACTTTAGCATGCTACAGTTTGAAATGTTCAGTGTTGCACGCTGTTTCAATTATTGTTTTAAAAAATAGTACAGTATATAAGCAGTATGTAAGCTTGAGTATTCCATTCCCAGCTGGCCTTGATTGGCTGTGTCAGGAATGCTTAACGTCAGCACTGGCTATTCATCAGCATTTCTTTTTTTTCTATTTTTTTTTTTGGTGGCCTTGAAATTGAGGTATGAATGGTTAGGGCTACTTGTGCAAATTTGAGTCCATTTATTGAAATGGTGAGCTTCTGCTGTATGAGATTATTGGAAAGATTTCTGGCCAACCCTGGTCAATTCTGCTCCATTACCATCAGTGGTGTATCATTATAGTGTATCATTATGTTTCTGAGTGCACTATTTTAGTGTAGCATTTGAGAAAATGACCAGTCTACGCAAATACACACGAGGTAGCGTATGGCTTTTTGTTGTTGTTGAAGGAATTCCTATGAAATGGTCATACCTAAGGAATGTTTGCTGGTCAACACCCTGGTTTGGGATCTGAGTGGTTGAGTTCCCAGTGGATCTCTCTTTGCGGGAGAATTCTCTCGGCAGCTGGAGAACATTATGATGCATGTGTGATATGAATGCTCGGTGAAGTGAAGTCAAGCAAAATCCTAATAGAGCTTCTGATAAGCCGTTTTGTAGTGTCTCCCTCTTGGTGTGATTGGTTTGGCCCTCGCAAATCTAGAATCATGCTAATAATAAATGGTATTTAGATAGCTCCAAACAAACAGCACTATTAATATTTCTTATACTTGAACAAAACCCTCATTTTAAGCATCATTTAAACTTTAAATGGCTTTAAAGTTATTCCATAGACTCAAATCATAATCCAGTATTGGTTATATATCAACTGATAAATGCAATTATGCATGCTCATATTTTTACATTACCTTTGCATCTATAGCTTATCTTTTAAAACACAAAAAATGTAATGAAACTATTATTATTATTTTTTTACAGATCTCAAAATGAATTTCCATTTGTGATGCCTACATTTACTCAATTTTATTTCTAGTGTTTTTGTTTTATTATTATTAATATTTCCCTAACTCTCAAAATAATTGTTTTGAATAGGGCAAACTTAAATTAAACAAACTACCTTTATGATTATGTTGAACTTTTGAGTTCACATTTTAAGTGATCTGAAATGTTAAATTTTTTGAGTTAAATGAAAAGGGAGAGTAAATGCTTTTGCACGTTGCAGACTTTGGAGAAAAAAAAAAACGATTTTCTCACCTTTTTCTTTAAAACGTTTTTATGAAACTTCAAACATTCAAGTGTTGTTTTCAAATTTTTTTTTAATTTTTTTTAAAGCAGAGGCTCTGTTCTTTCTTTTGAAATGCTTGAAAAATATTCCGGGGGCCATGAAAATTTTCAGAAAATTATTAAAAATGCTGACGGTGGCTGGCAAGTTTTTTCAAAAATGCTGGCGGGAAAAGAGTTAATATCAGTGGATCGCTTAACTAGAAGGAGGTCCCGAGTCAAATGTAGGGCCCGAAATCTTATAGAGTAATGATGTCGAGTGACCCAGAATCCAACTTACTGAGTTTTCACAATTCTGTTGGGCATATTTCACAGTCATTACCTGATACCAAAGTCTGAACTAGAGCAAATATGAGCACATTTCCCATGTGGAAAACTGCATGTGGTTCTGATCACTGCTCAGTCCAACTGAAGCACATTTTCTGCTGACCCAAATTGTTCAAATGTTAAGCTATTGTTCTTCTTTCTGACCATGCACTGCCATGTTAATTAGTATTGTTCTCTCCCTATCTTACTTTGCTGCTGTCATGAAATGGGGTCTGCTTTCTTTATGGCCTGTTTAGTTAATCAGGAATCCTGAAAGGACCCGTCGTTACAGTGTCCGCACACCTGCCGAATATGCTGACAAGCTAACTTGTTTCCCTTTTATTTGGTTCCCCGTTCTCAGCAGCAAAGGTTGTATGTGAGTAATGGCAGCATGAACTGATATCTGTGCCAAGCATCCCGGCAGACTAAAGCTGTGAAACCATTGAAGGCGATTGAAGCACCCTGTTGTTGTTGCTCATTGCTTGAACGCTGATGACGGGCCCTACGGGGGGCCCTTCCCTTCGGCTCTGTATAAAGGTCTCATAGTGTGGCCTGTGGAAGTATCACTGAAGACGGATTGTGAATAAGCTCAACGTCAGTGCCAGTCTGCATGAACTCGGCTTGTGGCTCTTGGCAGCTCAACCTTCGCTTAAGATCTTCTCGACACGCCGTCCTGCGGTCGGCTTCTGGTTTATCGCAAAGATCCAGTAAGGGCTCGCCAGACCTTTCTGCTCGAAAAGCAAACACTCCTTCCTTTGCTTAACCAAGGAAAATGGAACATTAAACAGTGCATTTTTTGTTACATGTAAACTAGTAATCTATTTTCCATACGCCACTAATCATTAAAGCTGTACTTCATCTGGAAATTTTACATTTTAATATCATTTACATGGTTCAAAATCCATATAGCTTACACGAAACTTGAGTAATTTCTACTTATTTAGTTCCTATTACAATGAATTTGTAGTGGAGCTTTCAAGCTTTGAAAAACAATCCTAGATTTTCAGTAATTAATAACTCTAATTTTTGATTGTTTCTCACACTAAGCTATCATTTGGCTTCAGAAGGCTTGGAAAATATAGCAAGAGTTGAATGGACCACTTTTATGACACGATTATGTTTCGTTTGAATTAGCATTTTGCACGTGAAGCTTGAAATCTTCTGTCCTGATGCGTTGAGATTAAATTGAAAGGGCAAACAAAACAAGCTTCACTTGGTCATTGAAAACAAATATTAATAAAGTGGGTGAATAAATTCGGAGTATTTATTTGACAAATAAAAGCAGGATTTGTCAAGGTTTTCACTCAAAGAAATGTTTCTTAAGAGGTTTTTCCTGAATATGTCTTAAATGAGTATAGAATCTAGCCTAGGTTACATCATGCACTGTAAATACTGTATATCTTGGCTGAAATGAGTTTGAATGGTCTTAGGTAGATTGAGTTCTGCTCTTTATATGTTCAGTCCTGAACCTTTGTCGAGATAATGGATGTCAGAGAGCCATAAGGAACTGTACATTACTTACCTTCCATTACTTACCTTCCATTGTATTGTAGCCTACATTATGGACAGTTATTGTATAATATGTACAAGGGCTGCACGACATTGAAGAAAAATGCGATATGCGATAACTCATTAAATAATGCGATATTCGATATGCGACACGATAATGCTTAAAGTGTGTAAAATAAACTTCAAATATATTTAAAATGATACATACGTGTTTCACATTCTTTTTGTAACAAGAAAACATCCCTACAACTTCTGAAAGTGAACAGCAGTGTTTTACTGTGGCGTAAGAAGTGTTATTTTAACATCAGTGGGGTTCAGGTTATCCTACATTAGGGTTATTTAACAACAGAAACTGAATAATCAAATGTAAAAATAAAACACGGGTAGTTTTCACTGTATGAAATATATACTGATTCTTATTAAAGCTACAAAAGTTATTCAGCCAAGAGCAGTGAGTGATTTTCTCTTTCTCTTTTGCTCATGACCCCAGTTATTGCAAGCCGTTGCGATATGCATATCACAAAATATACATTTACAATATTTCGATATATTGTGCAGCCCTAATATTTACAATTTCTCTGCATTTTTATGAGGTAAGTCTGTTTGGGTGATTTTTGTTCTGGGAGGTTGCATTTGTAACTTGTAGGTGGTCTTGCAGCTGCAGTGCATGCAAGATGAGATATGAAGAATTTCCTCCCAATGGTTAGGAGTGACGGGAATGATGGAAACCAGCTGCCCTGGGTCCCTGGCCTCAAGATTTGACCTCTGACCCTGCGATGGATAAATGCAGCTGGAGAAAAAAAGCCAGGAAAATAAGATAAAGCCAGAAAAGCACCTGCAGAGTAGGCTTGACATTCCAGCACTGGATCCTTGGACACGTGTCACATGATCCCAGCGAGCGTGTCCGGGTGGGTGTGGGTGTGGGTGTGGGTGTGGGTGTGGGGGTGGGGGGCATCATTAAGGGGAGGCCAGCTGTTACTGTATATGCCTAATGAGCGCTTTTATGGAAAAGACTTGATGGACACGCACATTTGACCGGCTACCTGCGGAATAAGTACGCCTACAGAAATTTCGCCTACAAGTTTCCTGAAATAACATGATTTTTCTTTTCTCCTTTATCTAACTTTTAATTAGTTTTTTCCTGATTTAATTAGTGATTTACTGTTGGAAAGTTCTAAACGCATTTGAGTGTGCAACACATTGACTGTATCCCTGTCTTTACATTATAAGCGTAATGTTACAAATTGTTAATTTGTGATTGTTCTTGAATTATTGTAATTACCACCTTTTCGCTTGAGAGTATATTTAGGTGACAAAAATTGTTGTAGTTAGTGCAGGATTAGGTTACTCTGCTTTTTCAGTAAGTAAGAGTGTAGTACTTTCAACAGTTTAACACATTTACTACTTAAATCCATTCTGCAGCATTTATTGCAGATTGCATGTGGGACTAGGAATTGAGTAATCACAGCTATAAACTAATGCAAAAGTGGCCCATTTCTCTTATGCACTCGAAAAAGAAGCAAATGAGCTATTTGGCGAGATTAAAGAAGGCCTTTTTGCAAAGTGGAGTGAACCTTTTTCTCTTGAAATTTTTTTTCTCATTGCTGTTGTGTCTCACCTTATAATAAGGTTTGATATTGGTAATTTGACCATTTTGGAAATTATAGTACAGGCCCATTATGTTCATCAAAAAACAATTACAGGAAGCCACTATTGCAGGATCTTTTTATGTATGGTAATTATACAAACTCTACTTATATCTTCCGTTCCTCACCTCTAGACGTTTACACAATCATCCCGAATCACAGAATCGTGTACACAATAACTTTATGATTGGATAATTAGCAGTTGCACCCAGATGATATCACAGTCATTACCCTTTCTCATCTTTTGAGTCATCTTTTTTGGGGCAAAATAAACACTCGTGGATGTTGAGCTTGAAAGATTGCTTCACTGAAGAATTCCTAATGGATAATAAAATTCACTGAGCAGTGAAGCGGGCCGTCCCACCCACACCAGCCCAGTTCAGATTCTTACTGCCGCTGTCTGCATTCCCAGCATGGCTGGGCCAGTAATTCACAATCAGGGTGGTGTCGCATATTGCTTGCCGAAAAGAGGGGGGTCAGGGGTTCAATTGCTCCCCCTGGGTAAAGCCTTAGATACATAGTGACTGTACGGCTGCCCCACGCTGACTACAGGGGTAATTAATTTCTAATGAGGGTTGGACCGCTCGCCTGTGCCATTCTGCATTGAGCCCACAGGCTCCAGACGTATTCTTCCATGCCCCATTTGTTTAAAGAGTTTGTAATATTCTCCAGGAGGTCAACAGTTTCATTCCGCTTTATGATGTCTACTCTCCTCCAGTAATTTCTTTTATTTTGATTAGATCGCAAAATATTCAGATATGAAAAAGATTTGTCTTTTTGGTCTTATTGTGTGAGATGAGATGAAATTAAGTTTTTCACTTAATCCTGGTTCTAGTTCAATAAACCCATTCCAGTTTAATTCAATTTTTTTTTTATATAAAGTTATGCTCTTCATGCCTCATTTCATTGCTCTTATAGTGGAAGCATGCCTTCAGCGCATTCAAGCTGTTTTAATTAATGTCGGTGACTTGTGTATTGTGGTTTTGGGTCAGTGCTGAAGTGGCTTGTATTGATAACATTTCCTGAGAGGAAACTATTCTGTGAAATACAGGAAGCCATTAGGAAGTCTGGGCCTCACATCTATCCGCAGCTAGTAAACAGTGACCAGCTCCCTGTGTTAGCAATTTGGATGAGCCTTAGTGCTTGTGAAGATCTTTTTGTTGTGAAATTTGTTGGTTATTTATGCAATGTTTTTCTTAGAAGTGTAATACACACTATACAGGTGGAGCTGGAGAAGGTGGAGGGTTCCTGAAAATGTGCTACACAAATGCTGACCAATTATTTGAAGGTTGAGCAGCGAGCTCATTGGCTACTGATGATGCAGGAACCAATCAGCTGTGCCCTATAGAGAATGATGTGATTGCAAGCAGATTGAGTTAAGAACCCATCAGCCTGCGCCATCTAGAGTTTAACGACAGAACTTTGTATTTATACATAAAACAGGAAATAAAATATGTTTAAAGGGCTGAAAACATTGATCAAAACAGTTAACGCATCTATGCTTCATGGGTCCAGTTGGATCCGAAAACCTGAGGCCCGACTTTAGACGGTAGTTGGGGTTGCTTAAAATGACCAAACCCTCCAGGATACTGGTGTGTGCAGGCTGTGCAGACATTGCTGCTTTTTACATACGGGTCCAGTCAGGTTTGAGTAAAATTCGGGTCGGACTCAGGTCTAATTTAATTGGGTTTGTCTCGGGTCAGGTTTTTATTTTTTATTTTAATTTTTTTAATTGGTTTATGCACGATTGGGTGCGGATAAGTGATTCGGGTCGGGTACTGATTTTAGGCCCTGAGAAGACCAGAAGACTAGTGCACAGCGTATGTAAGCTACCGCAAAATATTGAGAGCTGGCTCGACTTTACTACGACTGGTTTATCACCTGTGGACACGACTCCCTGAAAAGCATATATAGTTTACACAATTACCTAAATTGAATTACCAAATCTTATGTTTAGGTTTAGGTTTTGGTTTCAGTGATTCAGTAAAACAATTATTTTTTTGGTATAATTCATATATGTAGCAAAGACAATGCAGGACTTACATGCCAAAGGATGAGCAATAGTATTAATAAAGCTTTCAGTTAATACTGCTTTTGAAACATTTAATTTAGATTCCCATCATATTTTCTGACATTTTTTAAAAAGAAAATTATAATAGCCTTCAATCTCAAGTGGTTTCTCTTCAAAATTTGTTAATATCACTTCACCAGCCTTTCACAGCAATTGTATTATTATTTTTTTGGACTGATGTTCAATTCAGCCTTTAGTCTTTCAATATTGTAGAGATCTTAGAGTCGGGATAATTAAAGTGTGCTTGGAGCGATGATCTCCAGAATGAGATTTACCCAATATAAACCTTTGTTCATTTCCAATTCTTTGCTCTGCACAGATTGATTTCGGCTCCTTGACGAGCTCTGGAACTCATTCAGGTTGTTGTTGTTATTGAACCCTTGTAACTGAATTACTCAAGGTAAACCTTTCCTAATATAATTTCAAAGCTTTGTCGTCCATTTTCATCTGGCGAGTTCCTTCTGCTAATGAACAAGTAAATGTGACCATTAAGGTTGTGTGTTTCTGGTGGATGGCAAATACAAAAAAAAAATGGATGTCGTCTACTTGCACTGGGTTTCTTCATCAACAGAAATGTTATACGGAGCATTGATCACCCATGAAATCGCATATCGCCAAACATCACTCCAGAATCTCAGTGGAAAATTGACTAGCAGTTAAGTGGTTTTGGAGATGTGCTATATTGGGCCCCTGAGAACCTCGGTGATGCTTCGCTACGTCTATCCCGTTGTGCGGCGCTCCTATTTGAATTTCAATCAGCACTTGATGTGTTGTTATGTGAAGGAATGGGGGATGGAGGTGAGGTGGAATATGTGGCGTGACCAACGGAGACTCATTTGAGGCTCATTTGTGTCCCAGGAGGCACATACCGTAAACTCCTAGCCGCTGGGCTTGCAAGCACTATTTTTACTGCTAGCTCAGACTGGAGGTGGTACAATCAATATTAACCCCCTCCCTTCCTCCTTCTCCTCTGTTTTGTGTCACTTCATCATGTGCTGTCACATCTACCACACCTTAGTTTGTTATATTGAATTAAATGTGCTGTGGTAGCCCGTGTCATTCACTCCACGGGGTTCGAGACCGTAATTGTATCCCGGACTCCATTAAACAGCCATATGTTTTATGGGTATTTACCATAATGTGTGATTGAATTATTCCGCGTGTGACACCATGCGTTTCTTACAAATGCATTGCATACTGGGAAATGCTAATTCTGCATTTTCTCTACCTTTCCATATGGCGCCAGTCAGACCTCTTAGGTCTCTGCGGTGATGCCAAATGAGCAGTTTTTGAAATGAGATTGTGGGCGACAGTGTGAAAAAGACTTGAGGAGGACAGAAAGGACAAAGCTTTCAAGATGAACAACAAATAATTCATGTTTTTGAGGTACTAGCTCCACCAAAAGCCACATTTGATCCATTTCCCCTTGCAGCCGGCTTCCATTAATAATGGATGATAGTTTCTTCCCCCATCTGAGTCCTGTGGGGCACAAATCCCCATCCCAGCCCCCCACATCCCTCCACCGTGGTTCCCATCATTGACTATCCCGGTTGGGTTCAGGGCTGAGCTTATACATCATATCACACCCTGACTTTACTCCCATTGTTAGTTTAGCCAAGTGCATCAGGAGGTGTCTGCTTTGTTGTGTCATAAAGCCAAATGTCATGATATGACGTTTTAATAGAAATTCTTCTCTCTTGTGTTGAGGTCACCTCGGACAATGCTTCAGATACCTTCATGCTGTGCTAAAGGAGCCATGTGGGGCTTTTTTATCCTTCTTCTTTAGCAGTGGCACAATGTGGAGGGGTCAGAACTGGATGAGTGCTGGAGATTTATGGCTGGTTTGGAGTTGAATAGGAATGCTGTGAGACATGCCAAGTGTATGATGTAAGAAACTGGCCAGGCTTACTCTCACTGCCACAGCGAATGAAGACAGTGATGAATCAATGAGAAAATTAAAGCACGCCTCATGGTGATTCAGAAGTCTAAATCCTGGGGGGGAAACTAGGTCATACCAGTAAAGATGGTCAGGCTGGTGTTGGGAATAGGATCGCTAGTTGGTTGCTGGTCTGAGGTGGCCTACCAGCCAAAACCACTGTAAAGGAATATTCCAGGTACAATTCCAGTTAAATTTAAAGGGTTAGTTCACCCAAAAATGAAAATTCTGTCAGTAATTACTCACCCTCATGTTGTTCAAACCCCGTAAGACCTTCGTTCATCTTCGGAACACAAATTAAGATATTTTTGATTAAATCTGAGAGCTGGATCACTCCTCCATAGGCTTCTAAGACACTATAACTTGCTGGCCCAGAAAATGTATTAAAGACATCGTTAATATAGTCCAAGTGACTACAGTGGCTCAATCTTAAGTTTATAAAGCGACGAGAATACTTTTTGTGCACAAAAAAACAAAACAAAAATAACAACTTTATTCAACTATTGACACCACTAACCACTCGTTGATTTGCAGTTTTGAAAACGAACGTTAAGGGTTGTTTTAAGGACGTGTTCGTGCATGCCCATAGACAGCCACTCTGAAGCGGTCAAAGGCGATTCTAAACGAGTCAAAAAGTCGAGACAGGACCCATCGTCAACATTTCTGTGTCCACCACTCTAGTTCATCCAAAACAAACCAGAAAAGAGACTCAAAGTGCTAAATATCGGAATATTATACTTTAATGATTCATTGACAGATACATTTAAGTCGCTTGTCGCCATCTACTGGTGTAACGATGTAATCTTTATTTGAAGCATCAAGTCACTTTCAAAAGGTGATTTACTCAATTTTGATCACTACTGTAGACATCAGTGTTTATATCTGAACTATACACTTTTATCCCAGTACTTCTGTAATGATTTGAATTATTTTAAGACAGAAATAGTGTTACTGTGTGGTTGAAAAGACAGTTAGTGAATCTGTTTCATATGTATACATAACTGCTCTCAGAACGCAGATATGAATGTTTGCTATGAACGTACTTGTTAAAGGTTTAATAGACCAAGCTGAATCGTTGTCATTTATGAACGAGATCACGTGGGTGTTTAATCGTGCAGCTTTACTACAGTGCATTTTATTCATTTGATAATTCAGCCGCTCATTGTGTGCCTATTTTAACTTCTACTTTTTGAATATTGACTGCAGTAAAGCACTTATCCGAGCTTTGTGAATCTCATTTTATATAATTTAAAATTCCTTTTAAATAGCCGTCAGAAAGCTCGAAATTATTTCCAGATCTTCCAGGGTGTTTGTCGTCCTAAAGGCGATTGCTTCTGTCCATCAGTCTTTCTGTCATCTCATTGATCCCTGTGAGTCATGAATATGTAGAAGAGGCTGCTGAAAAGGAGATGGGAGGAGTTATTGATGTTTGACATTGAGAATGTGCTAAAATTGCTCTGAAATCATTTTCTCTGGCCACAGAGATTATAAAACACTCTAGAGAGGATTATTACCTCCATGTGTTCCCTTGCTTAATTCATTATTATTATGATTATTATTATTGGCAATATTGAAGGTCTGTCTATCCTTTTGACATGAAATGGTTCACAATAACAGTTAACTTCAGTGCTATTTTAGTATTATCACTATAGTATTCATTAATATTTTGAATTAGATTTTATTTTTCATATGTTAAGTTTTCATTTAAATTTTAGTTTGTTTTAGTAATTTTGTGTGCTTTTGACATTGTTAATATTTCTATTTAGCTTTGTTTCAGTTAACAAACATTTTTCATTAAGTTTTCTAAATGCAGGCTAAGTTTGTTTCTAATATGTTGTTTTTATCAATTAATTTCGAAAACACTTTAAAAATCCAGTTTGAACATACAGTGACATGAATGCGCCTATTCTGAAGTATTTTTTTTATAATATTTGTGTATCCTTGTATTATTAGGCTATAAAAAAATATATATATATTTATATTTATTGTAGGGCATTATAAATATTTATAAAAAAACATACAAATACATAAAACAAGAGAGAGAGAGAAAAATAAAATTATATCATAGAAAGGATCCGTAAAGACATTTAATTATTATTATTTTTAACTAGTCGTTTTACAAAATCGGGTTGAGTGAATGATTCAATGACTCTTTCATTAAGACTTCACTTGTTTCATTACTGGATGAATCAGTGTTTTTGAATTAATCTCTTGAATGAATGATTCAGTGACCAATTCATTTTTAAGTCACTTGTCGCCACCTACTGGTGTAACAATGTAACTGATACAATCTTTATTTGAAGCATCAAGTTACTTTCAAAAGGTGATTTACTCTATATTGATCGCTACTGTAGACATCGGTGTTTATATCTGTACTATCCCAGTTCTTCTGTGATGATTTGAATTATTTTAAGACAGAAATAAAGATACTGTGTGGTTGAAAAGACAGTTTGTTTAGTGCTTGTCAAAGGTTTAAACTAGAGGTGGGCATAGATTAATTTTTTTAATCTAGATTAATCTAGATTAATTTTGAAATTAATCTAGATTAATCTAGATTAAAATGGCTCATTTGAATTCTGCCGAAGGCATTGAGAATATGTGTGCTACCCAAATAATGACTATAAAAGTAGCCTAAGTCTTTGAGAGCGGGTTTCTCAAGCCAGGTGGCGCATTAGACCAGGGGCTCATCTCCTGTTTCCAAAATGCATCACAAACTGCTTGAGAAAGCTGTTCTACTCATAGACTGTAAAAGGTTACTTCTGTACTGTTACCGTCCGTAGGCAACATAGGCCTATGTTATTATCAACTACTATAGGCTATCAATTAGGTATGGGCGATATGGCCTAAAATCTATATTTTGATATACATTGCAGCCTCTTGCGATAACGATATACAGTATATTATAATAAAACCATTACAGAACAGGTTACACAGACCCTGCTAAACAGCTGCTACATTTATTTTTTTTAAAGGGTATATGTAGTTTTGAGAACATATATTGTGCAAAACTGTAAGTATACAACATAATTTTGCAGATAAATAAAATTTAAGTACACTAGCTGCAGAGATCTTAAGTAGGTCTAATGTTTATTATAGCTTTGAGCTTATGAAACACCAAATTTAAAGTTATAATATTGTCTAACTGATGTCTTTTCAGTTAAAAAGAAACACAACAACGATTCTTAAAATCGGGCATAGACAGAGATTATGTGTTAACGTTACACCACTAAGATATATTGGAATGAGAATAATACGCGCGCGCTGGTATTCAGTGATATCATGTTTCGTTTTGAATTTGAGGTGGTAGAACGGATTAGTCGTGTGTTAACTTACCGAACCGTTACCCCACACACTCGGATAGTTTGCTGCTGTTTGTCGGACGGCTTAAATCCGAACCAAGTCCAAATAATGGATGTTGCAGCTTTTACTTACAGCCGTGTTTACTTAAGATGACGACGAATATGCGTTGCAGCCGGGTTTACCTCGCGGCCGCGGGTAGATTGCGTCATCATAGCTTGTGTAGTAGAGCCATCTCCCAACCCAACTTGGGGAATAGATTAACGGCGATATTTTTTTTATCACGCGATAAGTCTCGCGTTAACGCAGGCGTTAACGCCGATAACGGCCCACCACTAGTTTAAACGTACAGTATGGAATTTTTCACGGCTAGGGGTCGCTAACCTATTTACAATAACAAAGCCGTAGTTTGATGATGCAACATTTGCTAAGAATTATGGATCTTGTCGTCAACGTCAAGCCGACCGATCTAATAATGTTTATGGATGAGTAAATACATCAATGTTTTTATCATGACTGTGATATGAAGCAGTTCGGGATTGCTAAGAGACAGCTATCAGCTCCACACCCGACGCGAGTCCCGCGGATATAAAAGGAATATGGACATTTCATTCTACCGAACTACACGCAGAATTACTACTCACAGATCAGTTTATTAGACAAATTAAACTTGAGGTAACGCAGCGCTCTTTCACTTGGTCTAACATTACACTATCACACTAAACTGCATTTTGTTGAAAAGTATGTGTTAGTTTGTCTGTATGAGACTAGCAGTAAACTAGATCAACATTAGAATAACATACAGATCATATTCTAACATTTTATCATTGTTGAACTATATAACATTGATTAGTTTTATGTAAATGTGCTCACCTGTTTAATAAAGTACATGTAGGAGTGGTCGAAGTCTCGGACGTGGAGCTCTCGTTTATATACTGTCTATGGGAGCTCTCGGCATCTCGAAAACACCGCGCTGATATTGATTCTCGTTTTAGTTCTCCTTTTTTATCCAAAGTCTGCTTGCCATGGTCCGTAATGTTTGAACGAAACAACAACAGCGTGCAGATAGACATTGCGAACTACAAAGTTGTCCGCGTCAGTCGCTTTGGTTACTATCAGACGGCTCTGGTTCATAGCTCTGGTTACCATGGCAGTACGAGCGGAAACCAGGGACAACGCGGATATGACGCCATTGGCGGCGACAAAACGGAAATAAAGAAACAGGACGTTTCTCGAATTAAATTACAAATTTCTCCTGGTTTGAAAGTTGTTGGAAACAGTCGGGATAATGTAAGTACACAACTAAAAAAAAAATATAACATAGATATAGTGATTTTTGCTATTTTTAAAGCAAAAATGTTACATATTGTGCCTTTAAATAGCCGAATCGCTGTTATTTAGGATTAAGATCACGTGGGTGTTTTAATCGAGATTGTGATCTTTTAACGATTAATCGTGCGTCACTAACAGGGATATAAAGTTTTTTAGTACCTAACCATAAGCACAAGCAATAACAATAGCAATTAACACACTTCCCATCTGAAAGCAGATTATTCTATGAATAGCCAAGCAGAACTCATGATACAAGGAGACGAGGCCTGCTGCGACAAAACTAAGAACACTAATTCTTTCTTAATTATGATTGCACTTATTGTTAACACTGGTAAACCTCAAAAGCTACTCAAAGAAGTCAGACCAATCACGTTTAGAGGAGTATGTGTGTTGAGCTCCATTCATAGCAGTGCTATTTGCCCATTGCCATGAAATATGCTAATTGCTTCTGTACAACTGCTGTTAAAGCAAATATTTCAGCTGCAACACAGACGTGAATGTTTTTCATAAGCGGCTGGCATAAGCAGGGTTATGTGTTTGATAGATGTGCATGAATAATGATTGTATACAGCATATCAGATGTCTAAATCTGTGTTTGCTCGAAGAAAATGATCTTGTTATGAGATGGTGTCATAAAAGACAAGGCAGACATTATTGTATTAGTTCTCAGATGTGTGCGTTTCTTCACCAGGGGTAATGGTGTGTTTTGATGCTCTGTGCGTGAAGAATCATGTCTGGAACACAAATCAGATTCTGATCACAAATGACTCAAGAAAGAAATGGAAAAGTGACATATTTCAGCCCAAACAGATTTCTGTTTACACTTAGCTATTCTGAGACCCATTTTGTCTGGAACTGATGGAGAAGAAAAGCAAAATGTTCCAGTTGTTTAAAGAGGGAACTCAGTCAGTCATGTAAAGTCTTTCACACAGCACATAAATGTTCAAAGGGGAATCAAATGGGCCTTATTTTGAGAGGATTTCTATTTCTCATTGTGTGTTGGTGTTGGTCAGCGGCTTGGCAGCATTTGTACTTTTCCAGCAAGCATGGATGGTTTTTAAAGGGATTGCGAGGGTAAATTATAATCTTTACACTCTTTAATTAAACGTACCCTGTGTGGTCTTGGATATTTTTACATGTTCAGTTTGGACGTTCTCAATCTGTTTCATTTAGACTGACACCTCCCCACACGGAGAGTTTGGAAACGTGGTGATAATGTGGATGTTCTGCTCAGCTATGGAAAAAAAGATCATGGAAAGAAACCACAAGATTTCAAACTCTGGGAAAACAATCCAAGAATTCATCTCAAACTGTGACTGCGTGGAACTTGATACAGGGTGTCTACTGGTCCTTAAACGTGTTAAAATGCACTTTTTTATAATGTTGCATGCAACCAATTTCATTTATTTTATTCATTTTATTATAATATAACAGTTTATAATCACCTATATAAAGTTTAGAACAATTTGTTAATGTTTTTTTTTTTAAAGAAATCTCTTCTGCTCACAAAGGCTGCATTTATTTAAACAAAAATGCAGTAAAAATGGTAATATTGTGAAATATTACAATTTAAGAACTCTTTTCTATTTGAATATATTAAAAATACAATGGATAGATAGTTAATGCTGCTTAACATTTTTGGGGAATCTGCATTAAAAAAAATCTAAGGAATCTTAGCTGAATGGAAAGTTTCTTTGATATACTGTAGAAACATTATAATGTATATTTTATAAATGTCTTTACTGTCACTTTTGATCAATATAATCTGGCCTTGCTGAAAAGTAGCCTATTAATCCCTGTAAAAACAACAAAAACGTACACAACACAACAACAGCTGTTTTGTCATTTTAATGTCATTTATACGATTAAAAAAAAAAAGTTATTAAAATGCATCAAAGGAACACGCCGACTTTTTGGGACTTTAGCTTATTCACCGTATCCCCCAGAGTTAGATAAGTCCATACATACCCTTTTCATCTCCAACATTTTCCTATTTACATTTTGTGATTTGTATAGTCACAGCGTGTACAAATAACAAGGTCACATGAGACACAGCCATCTTCTAACTGTATAACTACTGGGAACTATATTCTCAGAAGGTGAAGCACTGCTACTTGGGCGGAGTGATTTGCACGCGGCACCTGAGAAGCCCGTGGTGAGGAGCAGAGAGTTCGCTCAGAGTTGGAGTAAATCACTCCGCTGAAGTAGCAGTGCTTCGCCTTCTGAGCATATAGTTCCCAGTATTTATACAGTCAGAAGATGGCTGTGTCTCATGTGACCTTGTTATATGTACACGCTGTGACTATACAGCGTACAACATGTAAATAGGAAAATGTTGGCGTTATATTGTCACTTATTGGGAGCAGTATGCTAGCTGGAGCCATTTACCTCCAGTCTTTGTGCTAGGCTAGGCTAGCGGTGGGTGCGTCAGACAGAGTTACGTCACGCACGTAGATGAGAAGGGTATGTATGGACTTATCTAACTCTGGGGGATAATGTGAATAAGCTAAAGTCCCAAAAAGTTGGCGTGTTCCTTTAAAGTCTTCATTTACATTTTTTTTTTTTTTTTTTGGAGGTAACTTAGCAGTCTTGTCTCAAGTGATGTAAAATGTAAGATGTAGTATACTATACATATACCAATGACATAAAGTAAGCCATACTAGTTTGAAGAGAATGTGTAAATTGTAACACAAATTTAGTTTTAAAAAAAGTAAAAAAAAATCTGCAGAAGGTGTGACTTTAGACATAAATGTTGATTTTTGCTGCAGTGTTTGGCAGACAGTCTGCCAGTCTGCTCTATTAGACTGATATTCCTCTGATTAAATAAACTGTGAACATAAACAAGATGAGATGCTGTGTAAGCCAGTCATCTTCTCTTCATATTTTTGTGCAGGACCAATTATTTGTCTATACTGTGCACAACCCATATGTTCATTTTAATCCATTTTTTTCTATTTGCTGATATATAAATACATGTTTCTCTATCTCCCATGGACATTTATTAGCATCTTCTCATGCTGGATCCCTCAATCAGTGGCTGGGTTTCTCCCGTCGGATCAGGACGCCTCCTCCCCCCCTCTCTTTAACTGCCCCCTGCCCCATGGGACTTCATAAATATCATTTCATCCAGTGGAGCTGCTGACATGGAGCAAAGGGCCGCCATAAATAATTCATCCTTAGTCCTGGCTCCCTGTTTAGGAATTCACAACACAAGATCTTTACTATGCAGGTTTGGAGCAGATCATGATCCAAAGACCTCCTCTCTCGCTCGCTCTGAGTTCTGTGAATGTCTCGCTGTGTGTATCTCCTCCTCGGGTCCTTTCCAATATTTTATGTACACCTTTGGTCTTTGTAGAGAAAAAAAAACCTTGATCTTTGCCGTCTTTTTTCTTCTGTCTGGCTGTGCTTATTTCTTTCTTCTTTGCTTAGTACTTTTTTTTGTGGCTAAAATTTGTTTAAGGCAAAAATGTAGATTTGTTATCTCTCTCTCTCTTTCACACTGCCTCAAAGCGCTCGTTTCAAAGATTTATTTTTTCATTATTTATTCAGAATCTCTTAAGTCTTTAAGATTCAAATATTCCCCTAGATAGTTTTTTAATATTAGTCTTAAAAGGCTTGCGAATATCTTTAATATTAATCTCTTTTGTATGCCTTTTTTTTTTTCCCCAACCTTTTTTTACTGGCACCTTTTCCTTGAAAAATACAAATCTTCACACCTTAAAATAGCTTGAATGTAACTTGACACCCTTGCCTCATTTAGTATGCACGGTTCTATTAATATGCAAATGAGCCCCGCCTCCACTCACTCAGCTCAGAGATCCACTCGTTGACGATCACATGTTGATCTGATTGGTTACAAGGTAGTTTGTGACGTCAGAAACACCAGCGATTGTGTTTTTGAGACTGTCTTTGGTTCACTTCAGTTTTAAGGTGAAAATACTCAGCAATGGTGTCGACTTATGAATTTACACATGGTTTGTCTTACAGCATATTAAAAACACCACATAGACATATAAACAACATTAAAAGCTTGATTTTCACCTCAGGGGGACTTTAATGAATAAGGGAAGGTCTCCTGTGTTATGGAAGTGATCTAATTTCTGGAGGAAACTTCATATCTGTGTGAATTTAAATATTTTTTTATCAAAGTATCACATTCAGGAGCTTTGTTTCAGTATGTACTTTGAACAGCATGCTGATCAGAATGCACAGATGACGCAAGTTACGTAATCAGATTACATTTTCAAGTAACTAGTAAAGTATCGCATTCCTTTTAAATTTAAAACTAAATATCTGAGTTAGTTTTTGTTTTTTTTACAAGTTACTTGGTTTTCCCATTTATTAACTGATAGCTGTCTTGCTCTCTCATTTTAAGAGAAATCGTAAGTGCAGAGACGTTGTGTGCAAACATGATGCTTATTGTAGTTCTTGACTAAATGTGAGCATTCACTCATCTCAGATTCATTATTCCTCAAAATGAATAAAAACAGTGAAATGCAAACTCAGAAGATTACGCAAACCTGCAATAATGAAATGGTAAATAACACAAATATACTTTATGTATTTATTCTCGCTTTTTTAAGCAATCGATTGTTGTTCATTTTTATCAAAGCTTTCATGTGTTGGATTTCCGGAAGAATCAACTGAGGTGTAGCCAGTGGAATGCTGAGAGGAATTGTGGGTAGGATCCAACAGAGCTTAAGCCGTGTGTTCACCAAAGCGTTTTTTAGCCAGCTGAAAACACCTAGCTATGGGTGCTTGAGAGCGTTTTGCCAACGTGGCGTTTTTTTTAGTTGAAACACTTTGCTTGTTATGATACGGAATATCCGCAAAGTCATTTCACACATGTTTTGTTTCTGTGTTGATTCTATATTAAAATGTCGATACAATAGCCGCTTTCTGACCAAGTAGTTCTAGGAACTGTCCACTTCTAAACAGTTCTAAGAACTACTCTCCCCCAAACTCGGTTTTGCTGTTTGCGTTCGCACTGGCCAAGTGGCCATAGGAACTGGTAGGAGGGGTAAGGGAGTGACGCAAGCACAGTGACTTTTATTTTGACGGCCCGAAGAACCTTTATTTTGGCAGCGCTGAGAACGCCAGAGCAAACAATGCTCGCATTCTCTGTGTTTATTAGTTAGCGATCTGTCTAACAGTACTGTTTAATATGTTATTAGATAGAACTGTTATAGAAAGTACACAGTATATGAAAAAAGGTTATTAGCCTATGCCGTGTGGTTGATGTCCAGTGTTGCTAACTGGGCAGAAATACATAATCATGTTTGGCTTGGTCCCCTCAAAGTTGCGTTGGATTTTCTCTTCAGCATAAAGGTTTAGAGACCCATCTATCACTGTTTTCCATGTTTGTATAGTTAGTTTATGGAGTAAATATATAGGCTATAATCTGTGTGTTTACATTCTAGCTGTTTTAAAAATGGCGGGTGCTGGTGTTCCGCGTGCGTTCGGTCAATCAGCGTACACTAACGTCACGGGTAGTTCCTATAGTGCTGGTTTAGACCCTACTCTGAAGTAGGACCTAAATTAGTTCCTCCAAATGGAGTTCCTAGAACTAAAATCGTTCCTAGTTCCTGCGGTGCGAACACACCGACATCCGGGTACTTTAGCCAATAGTTCTAGGAACTGTGAAAAGGTTCCTCCGGTCGGAAAGCGGCTAATGTAATGTATTTTCTCTGGCTCTTGTTTTAAACGATTTTGTTCCGTTATTATGCTTGTTGTTGTTGTCTGTTGATGTTGTACAAGCAGAATGTGGCGGTTGGTCGGTGTGGTATTAGTCCCGCCCCTCCTCCACTGTGATTGGACGGTTGGGTAAAAAGTGACGAGTGATGAGCGCTGTGTTTTACCCAAAGTTGAACATTCTTCAACTCTCTGGGACCTGTAAAAAAACACTGAATGCTCAGCACTTCAGCGTGAAAAAGACGCTCAGCGCCTCGTTACACTCATGGCGTTTTAAAAACGCGGCGCACCAATTGAAAAAACACACCAGCCGCGTGAAAAAAACGCTTTGCTGGACACACGGCCTTAGTGAAGCAGAGGCATATATGTGATGTTAGTTAGGCCTGCAGAGAGACAAAACAGCACTTCTGAACATTAGGAAACCTATTTTTATCATAAAGGATAATTCAATCATGATTTGCATGATCCCATAAGAGATTTGTTTGAAGTTATTGTCTCTTGTTAGAGAAACACAGAAAGCATTTTGAATAGGCTTACAGATGAATGGTTGTTTCTTCCTCTCTTGCCATTGAATGATGCAAATAAATGCTATTTGAATAGTGTCTTAGCGTGAATGTTTTCTCAACAGAGACCATTGCTGGCATTTCCACACAATGCTGGTACAGAGCTTCATGCGATCTGACAGCGAGGCTTTGCTCCTGAGGCTCCGTTGGCTGTCTTTGTACAAATTGGTGTCAGTCTTAGCAGTTTAGTTTGGCCAGTAAACAAAGTCTCTCCGTGAAGAGCATTACTGCTGTTTTCCTCATGGCTTCTGCTTTACAGCGGCTTTGTTTCACAGACATACTGTCTTAATCCACTACCAGAAGAGTGCTCTGGCTCAAAGGGATAGTTCGACCAAAAAACGTTAATTCTATCACCATTTCCTCACCCTCATGTTACTCTGAAGCCATCTTCTGTTGGCCCCAAAAGAGATGTTATGAAAAATGTTCACGCTGTTCTTTTCCATGCATTAAAAGTGAATGGGGTCTGATGTTGTCAAGTTCAAAAATGAATTAAAAACCCCATATAGTGGCCCAGACTACTCCTCCGAGGTGACAAGGGGGAAACATTTATGAGGACAAAAAGTACAAAAATAAATTGATTCATATATTACAAATTATGGCATTAAAAAGTATATAAATCTCTAAAGTTTCTAAAGTCTAAATCCAACAGCGACCTGAACCGCTAGTATTTGATGTCACGTGACGCACTGCCTCCATCTTGCTATAATTGACCTATGAAGCTGTTCATGTGATAAAGAAACCTCTCGATTTGCAAATTGATCTGAATAGCTAAATAGTGGTGTTAATTGGAAGACTAATTGAAAAGTATGTATCACAGCTTTATAAAACCTGAAACTACTTAAAAACACAAGGGTAAGGGTATTTTTAGTGATTTAAGATGTTCCTCCTGTAGTAAGAAAGCAAATGTTGCTAGCTGGATTCAAACTCGAATACCCACATGTGCACCAAAGCTCATTTTAGAATGCATGTTAATGGTTTTGACAAGTAAACTATTTTTTTAAAAAAAAGTAATTTTTTAATTAAACCCCCCCCCCCCATGGATCAATATTTAAAATGTTATTTTTCCTCTTGTAGTTCTTTTGAAATGGAATACAAAGTCCTCCTTGTGCATGAATAATAGCTGTGTTTATTTCAGCTTTATTTGGCTTGAAATTGTGCCTGAGAGAGTCCATAAAGAGTCCTAAATTGATTTTAAATGATACGTATTGGACAGTTAATTAATACGGCTAATTGAGTGTGTGAGGGCCCATCATGCTGTGGTACAGATGCTACCTCAGGAACTGACGGCCCCACACAGTCATGTTTTTATTGATTGCTTCTCGCACCCTTTGCCCCATAACAGTTGTCCAAGGCCACAATAAACAATTAGCCTGTATCTGCTATACTTATAGCCTCAACATGCACCTTGCAGCCCGTGATTTACCCAGGGGAGGGTGTTGGCGAACGAAGGCACCCCTCAATCGCTGGATGCCCGTTTCCCACCCCACCGTTCAGTCGAGACGGTGTAATCAGTCAGTCCCAACCCCCCAACCCCAACCCCCCAACCCCCCCACCCCCCCATGTATGGAGAATGAAGATAAATGCTGCTGTGGATGGGGATCAGGCTGGTCTTTTATGAGCCACTGGAACTGTGACAGAGATATTTGCCCTAGAATACCTCCTCTCAGGCCTGACTAATATCATTTCTCGTTACTTATAATTCATTACATGGCTCTCTGGATACTTGATTCTGATTGGTCAATCACTGCATTTGCATAAAAGCCAACTTTTAACTTAAATGTGCAAGGCTTCTGGTGTTCCACCTCCAGTTGTTTTGGCTGTACAACGACAACAACGGTCCTTTATGCTGCTTGATGTTGCAATTTGGTATTTATTATGATATTGTGTAATAGATAATGTACATCCAGCCGACTGTTATCGCAAAATAAACCCTAAAAGTCCCTTTTTTGTCAGTCATTTTATCCCTTAAAACTCATCTTTGATCACCAAAATGACACATTTAAACGTTTTTTTCCTTAAAAAATTTATTATTTATGCCTTATTTATGCCTTATAATATCTTGAATGTAACTCTACACCCTTGCCTCATTTAGTATACAAGGTTCTACGAATATACAAATGAGCCCCGCCTCCACTCACTTGTTGACGATCACACGTTGATCTGATTGGTTACAAGGTTTGTGACGTCAGAAACACCAGCGATTTCAAACCGTGTTTTTGAGACTGTCTTTGGTTCACTGCAGTTTTAAGGAGAAAATACTCCATGGTTTTACACATGGTTTGTCTTAAATCATATTAAAAACACCACATAGACATATAAACAACATAAAAAATTTAATAACTCAATGAAAGAACAAGATCAAAGGTGACGGACATTTAAAAGATAATGTACAGTTGTATCACTTGTTACACAGCTTTTTACCACATAAATAATGACAGGGACATGAAATATAGATTTTCTCTATCCAGTTTATAATGATCCATTACAGTGTACAAAATCATTCGAGCAACAAGATGAACACTTCAACAATATTACCTTAGGCCTGCTACGGTAATGACCACCTGAAGTCGTCTGGCTTCATTTTACAGTAAATAGAGTCGATAACTGAGGCGCAAGATAATGGTCATTATACAGCACTGCTATAGACGGGTAACTGACCAATTAGAATCAAGCATTTCAGAGAGCCGTATAATGACTTTGTTTATTATCGTAATCATATAGGCTATGCACTGGTTTGTTGCGCAATTAGTTTTACCGTTTACTGCACTTGTTGTGATTCTAGTTATCTACCAATATGGATTAATGAATTGGAAGTCTTGGACATTGACAGTAAATAGCTCACTTTTGCATTGAAAAATCAAGTGTGTCGCACACATCCTGAAAAGTGAAGTGATCGCCCCCTGGTGGCTGCCTGCAGTATGGGACGCGAGCCAATCTACAAAGTCCAATTAAAACATTTTCCGAAGATGATTTCTTTAATTTAAGGTAGTTCGTATCATGCTGGCGTATGTTCAAGTGTTTGTTTTTCCAATACGTTTGGTTTTAGTTAGTTATTCAAAACGGGGTGTAACATCATGATTGACAGCTGTGCATGTGATTGAGTCTGGGCTCAGGATGTCGTCCATCTTTTTTTACAGTCTATGTGAAAAATAAGGTGTATAGCTACATGTTCTGTGTTGTTTCTGTACTGAGCGATAGGACTGGTGGACAACAAAACGAGTGAGAAATGTTATAGTTGCACTGGAGGACGGACACAACCAAGTTACAGAGACTTGAGAGTGAAGTCAGTAAGCAAACCAGTCACAACGCCTTGGGAAACACGGCATTACATTCTCTTCTTAAAATATAAAAATCTAGAAAGGCTGATATTACTTAAGTGATTCTGATTCTGGATCTTATATTGAAGTCTTTCAGCAATAAGTCTCCAGCAAACTGTTAATGTGTCCTTTGTGCTCGTTTTTTTTTTTTTTTTTTAATTTGGGCATTCTTTAGTGGTTTTCCATAGCTGTTTCTTTTCAGCGGTACACAATGCACAGCCTCTTCTGGAAGTGTCTTTGTTGAAGAGATTTTGCCTGGTTGTCAGAATGAATGCAGAATAACAATGTACCTTGAACCTTTGGAGAAAGAAAGCGTGTCTTTTCTACCCAGGGTCTTTGTGCGGTGTAAGAACATTTGTGTGTGTGTGTGTGTGTGTGTGTGTGTGTGTGTGTGTGTGTGTGTGTGTGTGGTGTAGACGGGGGTGTCAGACATGCATGAATGTGCACATGATGTCAGAGTGTTTGCACAGAGCTCGTATGCGTTCACTCCGCCTGTAACTCCTCCTCTGCCACCAGAACGCTGTGTCTGGACAATGTCAAATCCACTGTGAATGTTCTTTGTTCCCGTGGCCACCAGATCTGTGTTTTGGCCCCTCTGGCGATCTTGGTAATGTCTCAATTAATACTTGTCCCACATGGCCTCAATGTCCCACTCTCGCGCTTGCAGTCACACTTCACAGCGGAGAATCTTTTCTTGTTCTCCACTATTCAGAACTGTAGTTTAGAATTTCACAAGTAATTGCAAAAAGCACTGTACAAATAAACTGAGTTAAACTAACACGAATGTTCAGTGACCAGGTGTAAACAGAGCCTTAGATTTATGATCTATTATATTATAATAGATTTATTATAAAGAGTACACTTTTGCAAAATGAATCATTAAAGTTTCAAAAATCTACTACATTGCTAGAATTTTAAATGTTCCAATTGTAACAGCAGTGATGACATTGCATTGTTTGCATGTTCACTTCACAGAAAAAACAATGTTCGGCATGAAAATTCAGTCAGATTTTTGCATGCAAATCGTATGTTCAGATCAATGTACATGAGACCAGCTGAGTAAAAATGTGTTTACTTGTGTTACAACTAACTTGGTTGTTCCTAAAAGTTGGTGAGGTATAGAGATTATGTCCCTGGTGGTAGATTTATTATCTAATTATGTTTAATATAGAAATAACAATTTTTTCTTGTTGTGTGTGTATTTATAATATAAATACACGCACGCATGTATTTATTAATATTTTATATATATATAAATATAAATATATATATATATATATATATATATATATATATATATATATATAAAATATTAATATTTAATGTATAAAAAAACACATTTATCTTAAATGTATACATGTGTGTGTATTTATAATATAAATACACACATGCATGTATATATTAATATTTTTCATAAATATATATATATATATATATATATATATATATATATATATATATATATATATATATATATATATATATATATATATATATATATATATATATATACTTATAAAATACAAATATTTTATATATAAATAAATAAAAATTCTTAAATATATATATAAAATACAAATATTTTATATATAAATAAATAAAAATTCTTAAATATATGCATGCATGTGTGTGTATTTATATATACAAATAATTATACACAGTATACACACACATATTATGTAAAGACAAACTTTCACAGCCCTAGATCATCGTTTCAGAAGTCTCTTTAGCTGTGTCTCATCTCGATGGCTCCTCTGGAGGTCGCATTTGTCGGCCGCGTACGTCATTGAGGCTAATTTCATTAAAGTAACCAGTGCATTCCAAAGTCATAAAGAAATGTTTCGCTTCACAAGCAATAACGGTCCATTATATAATGGTTTTCTGAAACGAGACATCCTTGATGACGTATGCGGCCGACAAATGTGACCTTCGAAATGAGACTCAGCTGTTGTTAGAATGTTCAAAATGTAACCGCGATGGGTATTTGCATATGAATTGTGATTGGTTCTCTTTGCAGCATTTAGTTATACTGAGTTCTACCATGTATTTTAACCATGTTTATGGACTGATTCTCATGCACAGCCGACATAATTATTTTTTTTCCTGCTTTCAAACACTGGTATTTCTTAGACGAGGACATGCAAATCTAGTTCTTTGTTGTTGACATGTTTTACATTGTTAACTTTACTGCCATTCTTCTTCTCTCAGCAATCTGCATTTGTGAAAAGGAAAGCGTGTGTGTTTATTTTGTCGTGGATGTGCGAGTGATTGGGATCTCTGAGAAGAGCATCTATGATCAGCAAACATGCCCAATACCTCAACAGGAATCAATCAGTTCCACACCAGAAAGTTTAACCCCTGCCGCTTTGTCATTCAAAAATGAGATGCAAATAAGTGTGCTTTGGGAATTCAGGAGTCAAGAAAGGCAGTGGACCGAGAAGGATGCCCAACAGACTAACAGATTTCTCTGCTGGGAGCAACGAGCTCCGTCGGAGGTGCCACACAATGGCACATTTCATTGACACATCACTGCCAGCCGGGTTTTGCAAGGCTCTCTGGTGCTCTTTTGGCTGGAGATGCTTAGTGTTTACGTTATGGGTCAGTGCTCTTGGTTTCTGTGCTTGTCAGAGTTATGCCAGGTCTCATTGTTTATACTGTAGTAAAATCTAAGTATATTATCGCCCAGCTCTAATCTGCTGAATGCAACTATAAGCATGAAGATATTAATAAACATTACTATCATGATTTTCTGTGAAGTTGCTTTGAAACTGAGTATTGTGAATGTGTTGGACTACATGATATTTTTGTCCATTACTTTAGTCACTGTCAAATTATGCAATTTTGACTCCTTAATTCTTGTTGTGTCGTGGACAGGACATATGTGAGACTACACGTTGCTTCCAGATCAGTCATCGCTTGGCATCTTTAACGACGCTTGTGATGTCATTAAGAAGGCGGAACTAGCGACTAGCGTTGCAGAAAACCAAAAAAAAAAAAAAAAGAAAACATGCTAAAGCATACCTGTCAACATTGGTGAATAGCAAGAGGTAGGCTCATGCTGTTAAGTGTACTGCACGTGTTAAGTGTATTATTTAGCCTACATTGCAATACCCATAAATGAAAACATAACTTAATTTATTAATATTTCTTTATATTTTTTTATTTGTAATTTTATTACAACTAAATATTACAGGAACACTGCACTATGACTGGGTAAGATGCACGTAAATTGTTGCATCCAACATTGTGGAAATTTACAACTGTACTTCGGTTTCTTTGCGGGGACACCTTCACCTGCCATGTCTATCGGCTCGCTTTCGGGATAAACTGGGTTATAGGTTGCCAGGTTGAAGTGGCAAACGGGTTGAAATTGTATATGGTGTGTGGATTGTGTGAATATAATGCATTTAATACAAGATCTGGCAACTGGTCAACTTTAGACAAACATATTGTTCCAATTATTCATAAAGGAGTTTGCATGCAAATTACGTGAGTTTCCCAGGAGAAATAACAAACCGGGAGATAGGGCTAAAAAACGTGAGAAACCCGGGAAAAACGGGAGTGTTGACAGGTATGTGCTATAGTCTTTTTGTCGGGACGACGTGAAGCGTTGCAGATCGGTTGTCATCCATTATGACGCACTATACGAGATAAAACGATTGATTCTTGCGTCTCGACGCCTAATTTCATTTACGAATCACCACTAAACCCTATGTCAAACAGATCAGGCCAAAATCGGGCTGATATTGTGTATAGTCTTAACCTAGCATTAGATTAAGGTCTTTGATTAAAACTATTTCAAGCAGCATTTTTTTCCCCTCTTTCATACTGTATAGGCTACTAATATTTCCAGATCTCCCTATTAATGTGGCAAAACCAGTCCATGGCTCTCTTTTCCCATAGTTATGGATGGATGAACCCCACCTGACATAAGTCAACATGAAGTCATAATTGCCCATATTTACTCTCTTAAGACACATTTCTTAATTCTGCATGATTCATCGTGTGTGCTGTTCCAAAGAAAATTAATGTTTGTTTTCAGAAGCATTTATCAGATTATTTGTTCCGGCTTCGGCTCATGTCCAGACCTGCATTCCTTGTTGAATGTTTCAGTCTGAAAAACATCACATTACTGAGGTAAAATGGGTTGCGATCCACTTTTTGAAAATTTTTTCCTAGTGTTTTGAAGTGGGACGGTGTGCACTCAATGGCCCTTGGAGTGATGTATTAACTGGCTGATCTGAAGTGGTCCGATCCGGAAGTAGGACAGGCTGAATGGCTCCCGCTGACAGAGATGAAGATGTCTAGCGGAGGTTTGCTCTGTGCAGACATGTTGATTTTCCTCTGTTGTGAACTGAGAATCTCAGAGGAGCTACAAGACAAGGCTGTTATCCGTCTCCATCACCATTGTTTAGAATGCGGGAGACTTTTCACTAGGTTTGATGAGAATCATAATTTATTTGTTTCAAACAGAGATCACGACTCTGAACAGACAACTAAACATAATAACATGTAATTCACTACAGGATATGACAAAATGGTAATTGCTGCAGTCTATTAAAAAAATATGTATTTCATTTGAATTAATTATTTAAAAAAAAAAAAATCAGTTTGAGTGAATGATTCAATGACTCACTCATAAAGACTTGTTTCATTACTGGATGAATCAGCGTTTTTAAACGAATCTCTTGAATGAATGATTCAATGACAAATACATTTTTTAACAGTCACTTGTCGCCACCTACTGGTGTGACTAATACAATATTTATTTGAAGCGCCACGTTACCTTCAAAAGGTGATTTACTCTATTTCGATCTCTACTGTAGACATCAGTGTTTTATCTGAACTATAAACTTTTATCTCAGTTCTTCTGTGATCATTTGAACATAGAGAATATTTAACGCAGAAATAATGATAGTGTACTGTGTGGTTTTTAAAGAGCACCTTATATGATTTTAAGAGATAGACCCAAATGTCGTTCTAAAGCTGTATGTGTTTCTTTCCTTGCTGAACACAAAAGATGATATTTTGAAGAATGTTGGTAACCACACAGTTTCGGTTCCCATTGACTTCCATTGTGTGGACAAAAAATACAATGGAATTCAATGGGAACCGAAGCGGTTTGGTTACCAACATTCTTCAAAATATCTTATTTCATGCTCCACAGAAGGAAGTCATACAGGTTTGGAATAAAATGAGGGTAAGTAAATGATGATAGAATTTGCAATGTTTGTGCCTTTAAGGTGTCATTTAAGATATCAGCGGGATGTAAAGTTGGGGGTTGGTTTGGTGAGCATGCAGTTTTGAATTTGGTTTCACTGAATTGAATTTCTTTTTTGTTCTCATATTTTCTTGTAACTATAATCTTCTGAAAACCACTGGGAACAGAGTTGCAGATACAAGCGTTCAAAACCTCCTCCCTCCAATTTAGAGCTTTTGGAGAAAGATCTGGCCTACATGAGACCTGTAATTAAACTGAAACGCGACTCTCCCTGGAAAGTCTTTTCAGCGGGGGAGTAAGTTGCACAAGTCGTAGTGTTTTTTTTTTTCTTCTCCTATTTGTCTCAGGAAACATGCCTTAAATGCTTTCAACAAGAACAAAATGCTAGACTTTGTGCATTTTTTTTTAAATGTGTGTTTGTGTGGCTGTCAGATGCTCATTTTCTCTCGCTCTGTGTAACACGTGTCTGTGGGAGGACAGCTTCATACCTGCACAATAGACCAAATGTGCAAATAGTCACAGCTCAGTAGAGCGTAACACTGTTATTAGAGCTGCTCTCAGGTGCTAAACGGCCTTTGTTATTGAAGAACACAGGAAGACACTCTCTTATAGCCTCAGTATTGCTGTCTGTATCTCAGCAATAGACCTTTCTTGGATTACTAAGTTAAAAATACTCGCCATGATCTCGAATTTAGCCAGAGAGCTTTTTCTTATGAGGTTGAGAGTGATATTCTGCCTTCAGTTAATCATGGACTCTTCTTGTGGTCAGGGAAAATGATTTTTTCTTCACATCAGAGGATCAAAGAAGGAAAATAATGTGAGGAATATGTGGTTTTATGTCCCTCCATACTATATGAGTGAATCTGATCTGACTTTGTAGTTCACATGACTGAAAGTGCTCTTATATGTGGCAGAATAACCTTGACTTAGAAGGTCTTCTCCAATTAAACCATCCAGATTATGTCTTTATATGTAATTATATAAAATAATAATTCATATACAATAATTTATATAAAATTATATGTGTGTGTATATACACACATATATATATATATATATATATATATATATATATATATATATATATAGTTTATATATATATATAGTTTATATATATATATATGTACAAACTACTGTCCAAAAGTTTGGGGCCAGTAAGATTTTATTTGAATGTTTTGAAAGAATTCTCCAAGGCCACGGCATTTTTATTTTATTTTTATTTTTTACATAAAATTTTAATATTCTGAAAGATTAAATTTTATATGACTTTAAATAGCAGTTTTCTATTTTAAAATATTTTAAAATGTAATTTATTCCTGAGATGTACTATTCATTTTATTTATTATATTTATATTTTATATATTCATTTATATTTTAATTACTATTCTTCTAATATGCTGATTTGATGCTCGAGAAACATTTTTGAGTATTATAATAATAATTATTATTATTATTATTACATAGCGTAGTTTGACATGCAGAAAAAAAAGTAAATCGTGGCTATGAATTAACAATTAATTAATTGTTTAAAAGTTTCAAGTAAATCGTAAACTCATTCACTGGATTTACTAAATCATGGCCATGTTGTAGTAATTTAATTTCTAGTTTGAATCAAAATGAGGGAATTAATTAATTCAGGGAACGAATTCTTGATTTGTGGACACACACACACACACACACACACACACACACACACAATACACTATACAGAGCTCTTTAGAAAAGTTATGCGGCTTATTATTTTTGTGGTATCTGTGATGCTTTTTTTCAGGATTCTTTCGTGAATAGAAAGTTTGAAAGAACAGCATTTATTTGAAATAGAATGTGTTTGTAACAATTTAAACATCTTTACTTTCAGTTTTTCATGCATCCTTGCCAATTAAAAGAAAAAAATCGTACTGACCTCGAACTTTTCAGTAATGTATTTTGTGTGTGTGTGTATAAATATAGTATATAAGGGATAGTAAAGGCTTTTTGTACATGTACTGGAAAATAGGGCTTAAAATTGTAGATATGTTTTGGATTGATAGCTGGTTTTTAGTTGGTCTTTAGCTTGTCGACCCGCCTCAAAGGTCCAGAAATCAGCCTGAATAAGCCGGTGTGACGAGGTTGTTGCTTATCAGCATTGCCAGCATTGCCCACCTAAAACCAGCTATACCAAAGCACAACTACCACTTTGAGATTTATTTTTCAACAGGGGGATCATCAACACTGTGGTACTATTTAGTCCTGTTTAAAAACAAAAAACATAATCATGTTCTGTTCCATAATTCATCAGAAGCAATTTGACATCACCTGTACATTTGTTTCTCAGTGAAAAGTGGTTTTTTTAAAAGCTTTCTGTCCTCTTTTGTTTTATTTTGAATGCGATGTGTACTAAAACAGTCTGATTATTGGCAGTGCGAGAGCTTTTCTGTAAATGTCTTTGTTTGGGCCCACCTTAGTGAGAGTGTATCTGGCAGAGCACCAAGCCCCGCCCACCAGACTCCGCCCACCTGTGCGAGCGACCCTGTCAATCACTGTGCACGTCTTTGTTCATTCATGCCTCGAGGTTTGAAAAACGTCAAAACTATGCACATCTAAATTTGGAAGATGCTGGATGAGGAACTGAATTGGAGGGTGGTGGGGGATGTAGTGTTAAGGGGTTATGCAGAGGGGTCTCTCTGGGACCCAGCACGCTCATTACTGCGAGGAGTCCATCACTGACAGCAGGTCACCATGGTAACGGTTGGTATGTGATTCCCACAACAATGCCAAACCTTCCCCCAACCTCCCTCACCATTTTCCCCAATCTGCACATGAAATTCTCTCTCTGTCCATCTCTCCCCTTGCTCTCTCTTACTATGTTACAGTATTGTTGGCCAAGGACAGAGTTGAGTGTGTTTTTTGACTGCTCGTATAGTGGTAGGACTGCATGCATTTGCATGTGTGTGTTGCATGGAAGTGTTCGTTGCAGACTTACAGGGCAGTAATTGTGTGTGTGCGCGATTGTTTTCCGGGATAATTGTGCACTGATGGATGGTGCTGTTCTGGATTGAAGCCACGCCTGCCCTCATAAGGGAGCGCTCTGGAGACGAGTGTATGCTTGAAGATGAAGAGAGATTGCATGTTTGTGTGTTGGGGGTTGGAGAGAGAAGGTATGGGTTTGATCTGCAACAGGATGACCACTGGTTGGCCGACTCACTCGTGACCAGGATCAACATCTTGTGCTGTTTTCTGCTCATTACCGAAGCACTTGCAGAAAAAGCAGAATGGTAGTGTCATGTTTTTTTGGATGTACCAATTACCATGATATGCAAATGTAACTTTGCTTTGCATTTATTACTTAAAGCACATTTTAAATGCCAAAGCAAAAACTACTAGCCTAACTAATAAGGTTCAAACATTATTAAAGGCAAGTGAACGTCAGTAAAAAAAAAAAAAAAAAGATCAATTGCATGCATAGATATATATAATATAATAAAGTTACAAATAATGGTCTAACTGTAGTGGATTCAGGTACAAAATTGTAATAATTAGGCCTAAGTGTAAAATAACCAGTGGCGTAACTTTGTTTTAAAAAGTGGGTGGTACAGGTGTGGGTGGGTGGGTGGGGGTTGCTAACACAATGCTAAATCATAAATCAGATGTATGTAGCCTACAATAGCATTATGATGTCCAGCAATCGATTTAAATAGTACATTGGGTTCAATTTGTTGTTTAATGAGGTCTAATGTTGTTAGTTTTTTAGTTTTTAGTGTTGTCACACTTTTTTAAGTGTGTTTTTAAGTGTGTTTTTAAGTGTGTTTTTAAATGGTCCAGTGGCAGAACTTTTGCCAAGCGTGTCAGAGGTTCTGGGTTCTAATCTGCACTCGTAGACCTATGTTTTTTTTATTTAATTTTTATCAAAACCGATTATGCTTATCAGTGGTTGTATATCAGGCAGGGACACGTTTGTGTGCATTTTGTTTTGTAATTTCACCAGAACGAATAGAGAGTCTCCACAGCGAATTGAAGCGCGCGTCCGAGTGAAGACTGCGCACGAGCCACAAGAGAACACAGTATCCGCGCCACTGATCGCAGAGCACTTTGATCATTTAAGAAACAACATTCAGTGCTAGATCGCCTCTTATTTAACAAATGAACGAAATTAATGCTCTGCTCGTTAACTGGAGATGTTTTATTTATTTGTATTGGTAAGGTTACATTTGTGCCGTGAGATGATTCAAAAGTGGTGGGGACAATATCGACCCTGGCAAAAAGTGGTGGGGACGTGTCCCACCCGTCCCACCTGCAAATTACGCCTATGAAAATAACACTATATTTTTCACTTTATAAATTAAATATAGATTAAGATTTGTTAAAGCTGTGTTTTGTTGATTGATTAACATGAATGACTTTAGCAGGTATTTAGCAGCAGGTATTTATAGGTTTCTGTCACTTTAAGACTAAATGCACGGATCCAATATTATGATATACATCCGATTTCTTTCTTTCCGCTTTATTTCTGTTTACGTTCACTTAAGGCAGAACCAACGGTGTTCACGAGAATACGTGGCGAGACTGCTATTTTGAAACAATTTTGTGTGTGTTTCCATTCAAGCGCAAGAGATACGAAAGAAGAATCAGTTCGGTGTTCATGTGATATCTGGAACGTGCCTTTCTGTGTGTGCACGCTTTGGGTGTGTGTATATAGTATGTGTGTGTATGAATAAAATTGCCATTGTCATGTTACTTTTTGCCTATTATTTCATTAATACTACAAATTCTGACACTTTTTTCACATTGTGTTTTTCGCCTACTATTCAGTAGGTAGGCTAAGTAAGTATGCATACTCGGATGCATGCAGTTCCATCGTGCTGCCACACACCTTTTTGTTATAGAAGCAAAATTGATCTTGCAAGGAATCTCGCTCGCAGCAAAGTGTGGTTCATAAAATGTACACAGTCCCGCTTCCCTTCAATGTTTAATAAATGTATTGGCCTGTTTTACAATACTTCCAGCTGGAGTGCAGTGCAATACTCTATTCTTTTGCTTATATTTCGCTGACTGACACCTAGTGTTGTGGATGAAGCATCATGCAAAAATGAAGGGTTTCAGTTACTGATGCCATTGCCATGATTGATTTATTCCTAAAGCTAATGTTGTTGAATAATACAGGGGTAATGTATTAAAAAAGTGATTAGTCTTCGACTGGTCATGTGATCTCAACATGGTGGTCTACATGATTTGATCCTCAAGCCATTTTGCTTGCTTCTATGGCAATGGCATTGGAGTAAAAGTGATTAGTATTCGATGGTTAAAATGAAACAGACTTTTTTATTAGGATTTGACTGGAGTCTTTATCTCGTGTGATGAGTGTCCATGAGTTTAAACATATGAGTACTGTTAATTAATGTATGTGTACAGCTTTTTTAATGTGGGAAAAATTACTGTATGCCCCTTCAAATTCCACTCTGTAAGATTTTCCTCGTAAATCAGTGCAGTTACCAATTCAACAGACCCACCATTCATCCAGATTCGGCTGAAACTGTATAAATGACCTCACGTTAATTAATTCCCTTTTTACTATTACTTACACGTCACTGCTAGGGGAATGCAGAAAATGATGCAATTTACCCGCTTAAGCTCAAGAAGCTGAGATGCCAACCTAATGTTTTCTGATTATTAGTAAATATTAGGGGTGTAACGATACCCTCATGTCACGATTCGATACATGTCACAATACTGAACTCACTATACGATATTATTGCGATACTCCAAGACATATGATAAAAGGTTAACAAAAAATGTACTGTTGATAAAACCGCTAAATTAGATATTACATTGTGCGTATAAATTAATATGGACTTGGTGCTGGAAACCCAAAGCAAAGGACAATAGAGACACCAGAATAACAATATTCATGATTCTGAAGCTGAAAATACAGAATTATTTTAGACGAATATGTTTCTCTGTCACTGACTAGATACATTTAAAATAATGTAGGCCACTTTTTTACACAAATATTCCCCTATTGCATTATTATACATTATATTCAACATTTATATATAATATTTTAATGTAGTACTGACACTAAAACTCTGAAAACTTAAATTTTTTCTCACATAGTAATTTTTATTTTGGGTGAACTATTCACGATACATATTGTATGCATTTTTGTATTGCGATATATTGTGACACGATATATTGTTACACCCCTAGTAAACTTAAATGTGAGTAACTCACATCTCCTCATCTGATGATAAAACAGGGTAGATTGCGCAGTCTAAGGTCAGAGACATGTAACGATACCATATGCTCCCGAGGGCCCGTGATGCTGCGTTAGCAGAGGATGTTCAGGAAGTGACACGCTGGTCCTCGAGTCCCATGCTGATGTTGACTAGCCCCCTAGTGAGCTGACACCTGCTCGCTCACACACTTCCAGCCGTTCTCTTGAGATTTCCAAGAAAACGAGGCTGTGCCTCACCCAGATTTGATGTTATTATCCGTGGGCTTTGCTCATTTGTATTTCGCTGTTGCAGCCTCAAATTGTTAATGCAGTTCCTCTTGATTCAAGCATGAATGGAGAGAAAGAGACTTTTGGGAAAGTGTGAGGTGGTGAAAATCCCGCTGTGTGTTTTAAACGCATCCGAGATTTAAAACTCTTGCATTGTGTGTATGTAGGAGGTGGATAGACGGGCCTGTCTTGCCGAGAAGGGGTTATGTTAATATGATTAAAGCGGATTACAGTGTTCATCTGCAGATCAAAGGAGTCGAACCAATTAGCACCCCCACCTTTAACACTGGCGACGACCAAGGCAGAACAACCGGGAGAGCCAAGATGGGCGCCTTTTATTCGCCGATTCTAAGAAGCGAACTCTTTCCAACAGCCATAATCTCTGGGTTTCTAAAAATGAGAAGGGATATCAAAACAATCCTGAAAAATTGCCTGTCATAATCGTATAGTGTGCGTGTGCAATGGCTGGGTGCATCAACAAAGATGAGATGAAAAGGTGTTGTGGACTCATCCCAGCATGCCGTCAGGACTGAATTAAGACATTGAAATCCTCCTGTCACCCTCTTTAGCTTTCACTGATTTATTCACTTCTTCTCAGAGAGCTGCAGCCAAACTGGACTCGCCTTTGTTCAGTCGGTGTAAGAAGTGCAGGCCATTCAAAGGACGGGCTGAAAACCCTGTGGCCCAGATTTATAATTCTGTTAGTGCTGTTGAACACGGGCAAGCTTGTGTTCTCTCTGAGCAGATGTACTGAGAAGAGGTTTTGTTCAATTACTCTGAACCCTGGTGTGATTGCTCTGTTAGTGCGGATCATTTGAATAAGTGTGAACATCTGAACCCTGGTACGCAACAAACAAGTGAACCGACACCCCTGAAAAGATGGGTCTCGTTCGCGTCCAAAGAAACTCTGGTGCGGTTCGACTTAAATATGAACGCAACAGGGACCAAAGACATCTAATCAAACCACATCCAAACGAGGACACAGTGCTCACAATTCTCTTTGAGCTACATTGCCCATTACAGTTCCTTTCAAATTTTGTATAGTGAGTGTGTAGCACCCAGGTATGTGCAATTTGTCATAATGTCAATCAATCATCGTCACAGTTAAAATCCTCCACATTCAATTTAATTTAATTTCCTAATTCAAATTAATTTAATTTCCTACCTTATCGCAGAGAAATGTAGAAGCATGTTGATCTGCCAGTTGTGGGTCTTTCATGCGGAGTCTCCCCTCGTGTGTTTGCATAATGATGCATTTACAAGTTAATGACCCAGCGTATCTTTATATAAGTATATTCACACTCATATTCTTTACTTTCCTGTAGCTCAAACAGTAGAGCGTTGGCGCTTGCAACGCCAAGGTCATGGGTTCGATTCCCAGGGAAAGCAAGACCTGATGAGAATGTAAATGTGTACCTTGAAATGCAATGCAAGTGGCTTTGAATAAAAGCTTCTGCCAAATCCATAAATGTAAATGTACTTAACCATTGGTCTCGCACATCTGCCATGTTTGTAGTTTTTTTTTTACTTTTTATTTGTAGTTCTAATCGAATGCTCGTCCAACACGCAATGGGTTGTGGGTAATATTATCCGTTAGAGAGTGCACGGATCTACACTTCAGATTTCGGATTCTAACCGGAAACAGTAGACCATCCAGGTATTTTTGTAATAATATGATTTGGGACACGCTAATTCTAATTTCAAATACTATTTAGGACGGATAGTATGCGAATTGGGACACTGCAACAGTCTTTGCTATTTGATAATTGCTTTAAGCCACAAGGCCCATATATAAGCCAACATTTTTTAAATATCGGCATTGGAATCGTCATATGTCGGAAGCGGGACTTTTATTTTGACAGCACTGAGAACGGCAGCGCCTGAACACACAGTGCTCCAACTCTCCATCTTCATTAGTTGTTTATCAGTCCTATCTTATACGTTATTATATACAATGTTAAACAAAGAAAGTAAGTGTTATACAAAAAAAGTGTTATAGTATTAATAATAAAAACGCAAAAACAATCATGTCATTTTCACTTTGTGTTGTATGTAAAATTAGTGTTTCCTTGTTTTTATTTAAAAAAAAAAAAGATTTCCATTACCAGAGTGTTTATTTCTTTTTATTCTCATTTTTTTAACTATTTCTTTATTTGCGAAAAATACTGTAATATGATTACATAATATTGTACAGATTTTTGAACTAATTTTCAAATGATTTATTTGTTATCTACTAAATATTAAGTAAAAATAAACTAAATATAAATATATCAGCCACCTTGCTCTAAGATATCGGGCATTAAAAAAATCAATATCGTTTGACAACTAATAATGACAGACAATTTATTTGTTTATTCCATATGTTCTAGTCTTGAAACAGAAATGTCCAGGCAAATCCATTTCCAACCTTTGATCAGTTAAAGAGATACTCTCGAAGTTTGTATTCTCACTCAGTCTTTTAAAGCGAAATCCCAGGAAAATCCCAGCAAAACTGTAGCCTAAACGCTTGTTGCACTGCTGTATGTGGGATCAGGTCTGTGCTCTCTGACCTCATCCGATCATCATCATCACTAAAAGGCTGTCGCTGGCTCTGCTTTTTGTCTCTGAAATCCCAGGCATTAGTTCATGTAAATTGAACGAGCGCCGCTGTATGTTTATGTGGCACTGGAGAGAAGCAGGCACACGGTTTTACTCCATCACCACCAGGTCTGTGCGTGTAAACAAGTGTAGTCGGCACGCAGACGTGGCGTCTATCTCTAACCTGCTGCGGGTCCGCATGAATAATTAATCACACTCTCTTAGCATGATGGAGGAGACGTCAAGGCCTGCGGGGAAAGGCACTCCAGCTGGGAAAAGAGGCGGTCTTATGATTAAATATAAAAATGGTTTGTTGCTGTTCATAGCATTGTTGTTTTTCCGGACTCGTCATTTGTTTTTGCGTTTCCTTTACAGATTTGTTCTTTTGTCATTTCGTCCTGAATTACAGAGAAGAGACCTCAATTTCTCTCTATAAACTTGAATAGCCTCTCCTCCTCATGGGTTAGTTGGGATATAATGAGTAATTGGCACAAGACAAACACAGCATAAGTTGCTCTTGCTCTGTGTTCGAGGGCTTAAAGTTGCAGGCATTTTAAATAGCTCTGCTCTCCACCAATCAGAAACAGTGTATTTATACTTTCACGAGAGTGGAGAGCCATGAAAGCAGATGCACACAACATAAAAATAGGCTTGTAAAGGGTATGAAGGGTTCACGGCCAGAGAACCCTTGTGTTTAGAGGGAAGGACTCTGTGAAAACACAAATAATTACCCAGCTTCAGCCTGAGTGTCTCTTTTCCAGACACACACACACACACACACACAAACCAACAGGCAAACACAGCTGCGTGCGGGGAACGGTCTGTGTGACCTTCCACTCTTTTCCAGCGTTGAAGAGGCTGGCACAGCCCAAACCGGCAGCCATGCTGGAGTGACTCTCTCTCTCTGACTGTCCAAACCACGCTCATCTCTGTCCTCCTTCCACTGTTTACCTCACGCTCCTGAAAATCTGCTCTCGGTGGATTCTGCTCTGTGCTGTCTGAGTTAAAAATGCTGACAAGAACCAAACAAATATACTTTGAAAAAAAAAATCATGTTTTTAGACGTATGATTGCAAAATTACTGGCTGTGAACACGTAATATTGACCTATTTTAGTATATTTAATATTAAATATAATATTAATATTAAAGATTATAAATACAAATAAGCTTTAATATTAATATTATATTAATGTCTCCCTCCTAATATTAATATATATATTAATATTAAAGCTTATAAATATGAATAAATAACTATATATATATATAAGCTTTAATATTATAAGCTTTTATGTTTTCAATTTTTATATTTGATTTATTTTTATTTAATTTTTATTTTAGTAATTTTACTACTAGTTTAAGTTTTTATAAATGTTTTTTAATAGTTTTAGATGTTAATGATAACAACATTGATATAGACTTCCAATGGTACTATTCCAATTTTTTTTTATGACTAAAATATGTTTTCTTGCATATGTATGTGTTTTCCCATCATTTATTTTTAAAACTAAAATTAATTTCTATTTTTTTTTTTTTGGCCATAAAGTCAAAATTATCAGATTGATACAACTGTCATGCTATCATAATGAAAAGAAAAAGAAAAGAAAAGAATGACATTTATTGAAAAGAAAACCTCAAGTAGTTTCATGCAAAATAATTACATTTCTTTGGAATATATTGAAAAAAAAATGTGTCTACCAAATCTAAGTCACATGGTGCAACCAACATACAGAAAAAGGGAATTATACCATAGAGACAGACCGTTAGGAACATATGAAGTTCAATAAGTCTCATTAATCAGAAAATTAGCTTTTTTTATGATAAGGCGATGTTAGTTTATGTTGATTCTCCTGGATGCTGTATTTGTGGAGCGTGTCCTTCAAGGTGGGATGAATTGCCCTCACTGACTTTGATAAGGCGGCTTTAGATCTTAGCAGGGAATGGATTTATTGAGCGATGCTCGTGTATTGATGGACAGCTTTGCTCTGCACATGCAGAAGAGATGTGGCTATCAAGGCTATGTATAATGAATACAGAGAAATGGCAAGCTTCACAGTGTCTGTCAAATGTCTCCCTCTTTCTCAAACGTGTTCTGCTCTCGCCACATCTGCCTTTTCAATGGGGGAAATGAGCAGAACTGGGGTCTAATGCAGTGCCTTGCATGTCAGCTCTGTCTTTGCATTTATTGGTTTGATTAAATGTTGCTGAAAGCACCTGAAAGTCCTTGTACAGCAGCAAATGTAGCCCTTTCAAATGGAATATTAATTATTCATCATATCCACCCTATATATGATGTATGGAGAATATTAAATACCTCTAGCCCTCCATTTATTTATAGATTTTTCTGCTTTCAACAGGATTGCATCTTCCAGGTCGCAGATATTGTGAAGGGAGGAAGCAAAACTTCATTTGTTTTAGTGCTGACACACATTGAGCCTTGGTGCTCATGTGAACAATGAGAGTTTAAATCCGGCTCGCAACATATTCTTCCCCATCATTTTCTGTTCTGTTGCTCACTATATCTATCTATAAAAGTGTCAAATTAGGTGTATCAACTGTAATCATGGTATCTGCACGTATTGTGCAAACTAGGCATATACAGTGTACAGTTCCTCGGGCATCTCTGTGTGTCTTGTGTAGATATTCTTGAGTAGGCTTTGAGCTTTTGTGCATGTCATGGCCTGAAGATAAGACTGCTTTTTTGATGGCATCTGTGTCAAGAGCTTCAGCATGTTCCTTCCTGTGTTTATGAGAGAGGCGCTGAGATGACAACGAGTAGATAGAGGAGAGAAAGATAGATCCCTCATCTCAGTCACTTCAAGTAAATCCCCCTCCAGCGTGCAAACACACAGAGCTGCAGCCGTGTCTCTTAAGACTTGACATTTCTGTTATACGAACTGTATCTGGTGATGCTAATAACAGTAGATTCAGACATTTAACATTGGTACAAACATACTATATCGATGAACCACGTTTTTACCTAGTACAATGGCCTATATCCGAATACAGATGTTCCAGTCATGCAAACTTTACATGCCTGTCTGGTGGTTTTAAAGGCATGTTCACACTAAGACAAATATTTGGTGCGAAAATTGAGAGTGATTGAAATTTTAATTTTGAATGAATGGTCTGTTCTGACAAGCGCAAACATTCTCCTTTATTAATGAAGAAGTGTTTGAATCTCTAATCGAATGCAAAGAAAACTGGGCAACCAATAAGATTCACTCCTTGGTCACATGATGGCTCACAGTGATGGAGATCACAAACAGAATATTTTGCTTTAACAGAAGAATACGGAAACATCTGAAACGTCAAAACAATCGATCTTAGATCCACGGTTTTAGTCCTACATGACAGCGATTCGGCTCGATGACTGATAAACCTTTGACATGTACGATAATGGCAAACATTCAGATAAAGCAGTTGTCATGTATAGATATGAAACGGCTTCACAAACAGTCTTTTCAACCACACAATAGAATTTTTTCTGTTAAATATTTTCTGTTAAATATTAGCACATAAATACTGGGATTAAAGTTTATATAAACACTGAAAAATAGAGTAAATAATTTTTTGAAGGTAACGTAGCGCTTCAAATACAGATTGTATCAATTACACCGTTACACCAGTAGGTGGCGACAAGTGATTGTTAAAAATTCTATTTGTCATTGAATCATTCATTCAAGAGATTTGTTCAAAAGCATTGATTCATTCAGTAATGAAACAAGTGAAGTCTTTATGAGTGAGTCATTGAATCATTAATTTAAAAAATGTAGTTTTTTAACATTTTAAATAGACTGCAGCAATTAACATTTAGTCCGAATCTCTAATAAATTACATGTTATTTTGTTTAGTTGTCTTAGATCTTAGCACGCGTCACAACTCATTTCGCCATTTCTACATCATTGTACGTGAAGAAAATCAGTTTCGTGTTTCAATCTGATCAAGTGTTTACATGTCCTCTCGATCGGATTTAGAAATAACCGCTTTCAATCCGAATTAAATTTTAATCGGATTTGGCCAATTCATTCAGATTGACGTGGTTACATGTGACTTATTTTATTCCGACTGTGCTACTAGTGCAATTACAATCGGATTATTAGGGTCCTTGTAAGTGCAGTTACTGTATTGGTCCAAGCTATTCTAGATGTCGTTTAACCAAGTAGAGCAGGTTTGTCCAAACTCGTCCTGGATGGCCACTGTCCTGCAGAGTTTAGCTCCTACGTGCCTCAACACAACACACCTGGCTGGAAGTTTCTAGCATCCCTAGTAAGACCTTGATTAGCTGGTTCAGGTGTTTAATGGGGTTGGTGCTAAACTTTCCAGGAACAGGAATAGACACACCTTGAAGTAGACCATCATGGTCAAGTTGGTTAGGACTATTTGACCACAACTAAACGGCTTGAAACTCATTAAAAATCTTTCTTTAGCAGTCCTGTAGCACAATGGTTAAACAAAGCTCTGTGGCATGAATCCATACAGAACAAAGCCAAAGAAAGGCGTGTAATAGGGAACAGAAGAGAATCGACTGCCGGACTGCCGAAAATTCCTGTGAATCTCAGTGGAACGGCAGGCCTGGCTCTTAACCAGAGGAACCGGGGAAGATTGCATCAGTTCAAATAGCTCTAACTAATTACGGCTGCTCTACTTGGATTCAGCTTACCTTATCTTCGCAGTCGTGCTTGACTTTCGGACACTTAGCCTCCTCCTTTCCCGGAAGAAGGAGCTGCTGCAACTTGGGATAATGGTGCCATCAAAGAAAGTTTACGAAACGATTACACAAGAATCCATGTGCAGTGTTTATTTGTTCCACACGGCTCACTGAGTTTTCTATTAAAATGCACAGTTCCGATCCTGGATGCTGATTGGTCAATACAGTGTTCAAGGCATTCTGCTATTTCCTAATGGAAGAATGCCATTTAATGAATTGCATCGTTTTAATGAAACATTTTGTCCAGAATATTTTTTGCTTAATGCATTAAGGCACTCGAGGCCTTTAGCCACGACTATATTCACTATACCTTATTGCTTATTTAGAGACAAATACGGGCCAATATAGTCATTGATTTTTTTTTTTTTTTTTTTTTTTTTTTTAAGCCCAACATGGATTGATTTTTGTCTTTTAGTGGAAGAACGTGTATTTCATCGAGTTAGCCTGGTTCTGGCTTTGACTCTCCTCAATGACTGCGCCATGAGAGATTAGATCAGGAGCTTGTCTCAGGAGTTTAGAGTTGTTAGTTTTAGAATTGCTCTCTAATTAAAAAGGTTTAAGAGGATCTACTGCTCACTGGCTCTGGTAATGAAGGAGTACATGGTGCCAAATAGAAAAATAACCTGTTCTAAGCTTGTGTCTGCTTTGTGTGTGTGTGTGTGAGTGTGTGAGAAAGTGGTTTATATAGTAGGCCAAAAAACAACAACAATGACAACATTTAAGGTTTAAGGGTAAGATTTTTTTTAATGTTTTTGAAAGTCAATAAATACAGTAAAACAAAAATACAGAAAAATCTGTAATATTGTGAAATATTAATACAGTTTAAAATAACTGTTTTCTATGTGAATATATTGTAAAATGTAAAAAAGAGTAATGCAGTCTTCAGAAATCCTTCTATGCTGATTTGCTGCTTAAAAATAATTGTATCCCTTAAAACTAATTTTAATCACCAAAATTACATATTTAAAAAAATATATTCATGCCTTAAAATAGCTTGAATGTAACTCGACACCCTTGCCTCATTTAGTATAAGCGGTTCTATGAATATGCAAATGAGCCCCGCCTCCACTCACTCAGCTCAGAGATCCACTCGTTGACGATCACACGTTGATCTGATTGGTTACAAGGTAGTTTGTGACGTCAGAAACACCAGCGATTGTGTTTTTGAGACTGTCTTTGGTTCACTGCAGTTTTAAGGAGAAAATACTCAGCAATGGTGTCGACTTATGAATTTGCACATGATTTGTCTTAAATCATATTAAAAACACCACATAGACATATAAACAACATTAAAAGCTTGATTTTTTACCAGAGGGGGACTTAAAAAAAAAAAAACTCAGACTTTTGAAGTGTTGGGTTTTATGGTAGCAAAGTCAGACATGGATATACAGTCGCATTAGAGAAACATTCAGACATCAGATGAAGTGTTGGAAATGACACCTAACTAAAACGCACAGCGTCTTCTATCCGGCCGATCGCTCTGTGTGCCCCGCAGAGAGAGAGAGAGAAACGAATGCAGTATGAGTTGATTTTCCTGGTTTTCGAAATTCGATGCTGCCCATTGCTTGACTTTGCAAAGCTCTGCTGGAGTATATTGATTTTTCTGGTGTGCATGTGAGGGAGGAAAAAGGAAAAAAAAAACGCTGTATTGTATTGCATTAAAAAAATCCATAGTATATCTAATTACGACCACTTCATTTTCTTTACTATTAGGACAGAAAGATAAATGTTTCTGTCCCTCCTGTATTATTTGCTCATCTGCCTCAGGCCACTGGAGATGAAGAGCACAGCACAAACTCTCTGGTTAGCAAAGTGCAACACATCACTTTCACTGTGATATGCTTGTAGAGACATGGCCAGTTTATCATTCCAGTGACAAACAGGACAATGAAGTTTCTCAATGGATGAGCAAAAGGCTTCTGCTAATAGAGAGCATGCCACTGCAAGACATACAAGACATGTCAAAAGTTTGGAAATGCAATTTTTTTTTAAAGAAGTTTTTGATTTGCTACTCAAGATTTGCTGCGCATTTCTTATTATAATGGGAATTTGTAGCATGCAAGCCATTGAAAGTGCACTACATTGACGGAGAATGCGGATGGACGTGGATGTGCACTGCCTTTTTGACTGTTTATACACTGCAAAAAAATATTTTCTTAGTATTTTTGTCTGGTTTCCAGTCCAAATATCTAAAAATTCTTAAATCGAAATGCATTTACTAGATAAGTAAAATGCCATAAGATAGTGTATCTTGTTTTTTAGAAAAGAAAAAAAAACTAAATGAAGTGAATTTTTGCTTAAAACAAGCAAAATTGTCTGCCAATGGGGTAAGAAAAATAATCTTGTTTCCGTTTGAATTAAGATTATTTTCCTTACCCCACTGACAGATAATTTAGCCTGTTTTAAAGGTCCCGTTGCATGCGATTCCATGTTTCAAACTTTAGTTAGTGTGTAATGTTGCTGTTAGAGCATAAATAATATCTGTAAAATTATAAAGCTCAAAGTTCAATGCCAAGCGAGATATTTTATTTAACAGAAGTTGACTACAAAAAACGGCTCGATTGGACTACACCCCTCTACATCCTGCATTAGTGACATCACCAGAACCGTTTCTTGACTAACCTCCGCCCACAGGAATGCTCCCTCAACTCTACTGGCTAACGTTACTTGCACACTTCTTATAACTTAGCCTACTGTGTTTACTCAGCTCTTACGGTGATTTTCTGAAGTAAAACTGACGCTTCATCTTTTGTGTGATGTACAATAAACTTTATTAAACTCATCAGTACATGTTTGATCATCATTCAGACAGCAGACTTGTAGGCTATTATTAATAAATAATGGATACATAGCCTACAAGCAGATGACAAATACGTTATAATAACCGTAATTAAACTACTAAACCATACCTGTTTCATCTCTATACAGCAATCTGACTCTGTAGGCATTATTGTCCGACTCGAAATGAACGCCGTTACTGAGAGTTTCTGATATTATCATCATTCCGTGAGATGAATTTGTCCTGACAGACTGAGCACGAGCTCATGAAGCTCCGCCCCCTGTGTCGTCCAGCAGCACCTCATTTGCATTTAAAGGGGACATATTGAAACGGCTCGTTTTTCTGAGCCCCAAAAAATGTCAATTTAAACATGCTGTAAAAAATGATCTGTTGGGTATTTTGAGCTCAAACTTCACATACACACTCTGGGGACATCAGAGACTTATTTTACATCTTGTGAAAAGGGGCATAGAACGGGACCTTTAAGCAAAAACCCAGAAAACAAGACACAATATCTAATGGCATTTTACTCACCTTGTAAATGCATCTTGATTTAAGAATTTTTTGTTATTTGGACTGGAAACGAGACAAAAATACTGAGTAAGAAAACCATTTTTTGGAGCAGACAGTGTGCGCGGACTATTCCGATGATGAGAATCCTGTCTTGCAGTCTGTGAGCTAAGGGAAGTGTACTTTCGGCATGATCCCTACAGTGAGGATGGAGTAGACAGCCCATCATTAGGTCACTGCACTCCTACAAACCCCCCTCTCAGTGTCTGGTGGTCCTGCCGCAAGAGGTGCCATTATTTATTGATAGAATTTGTCTATCCATGGTGTGTCATATTGCTGTAAATTCATCTGGTTCACTCTTAATGCATTCAAACTTATTGCACACAAGCCTCAGTATTTAACACATGTGCTTGACGTCCCAAAAAGGTGCAATGCATTTTCTTAGACTATGTTGCATAGTTGTGTCTCTAGTCACTTTCTGCTTCGTATCATTTGCTGAGATTAAAAGGTGAAGACTCTTTTTTTCAGTCCTCTTTGACTGTGTCCTTGTGTCTGTACTGCTTTGATGATGGAGGGAGATCGAGTTTCAATCAGTGTGTTTAATTACTGTGTCCATCTGAGGTGAGAGGTTCGGAGTGCAGCGAAGCATTCCTGGAGCCGGGAAATTACTTGTGTGCTCCGGGGATTCGCTATCTGCTAGAGACAGCTCGCCGACTCCCAATATCAGATTCGTATCGTCTTATTTTCATTCATTTGCTGCTGGAAGGCTTTTCTGCGGCACATGGACTTCCCTGCCCTTCCCCCGTTTGAGCTGCACCTTTGTGGGGTTTCCATCTGCATGTGTCTGTTACATGGTCGTACTTTCAGGTGGGGCCGTGACACACCAAGTCCACTGTTAGCCAATGTGAGCGTCTGTCGGTCTGGTCCCCTCTGTGACAGTTCGGCCGATTCAGTATGTTGGATCAGTGTCTTGGCCGTTGGTAAGAGAGATCCCTCTGGGGTGCGTTTCTCATCCAACGACGTAACTCGCTGCCTAAAGGTGCTCTAAGCGATGTCACGCGTTTTTTAGGCTGAAACTTTTTTTGTCACATACAGCAAACATCTCCTCACTATCCGCTAGCTGCCTGTCCCCTGAACACACTGTTTAAAAACACAGTGTTTGTAGACAACACAAACAAACTGGCCCAGCCTGGACCACGAAACATAACAAACATTGTTCCAGCCAATAACCGACAAGAATGATTTGGGGGGGGGGGGGGTTAGTGCACGTGCACATGAAGGGGGGTGTGGAGGAGAGGGAAGCATGAAGAGGGAAGTTAGCTTGAGGAGAGATGTCCTAGACAACGACTGACGTTAGCTTTATATTCTCTGATATATATTGAATTTTGATGTGGCCGACACACGACCAAAGAGACGACGTTCCGATGAACAAATAGCAAAGAAGAGGGAAAAGGAACGCGCAAAGTCCTGAATTTACACCGGAAAAGTTTGTTTCTGTTTCAGGAAACACTGAAGGGAGTGGGAGGGGACGGGATGAGGAGGAGGGAGGGTCGAGCTAACCTCCATTTTGTTTGACAATACTTCGAACGTCAACGAGAAGTGACGTCACCCAACATCGCTTAGAGCACCTTTAACTTTCATACGATGCATCGTTGAAGAAATCAACTAGCTAGTCACGACTGTTCACAACTAGAAACCATAATGTCGCAAATTGGTCGTTCAACCACATCGGTTTGAAATCGAATTAACGCTAGATGTTTTGCTATAAATTACGGACACAGCATCGGAGGACTATTTCAGATTTTTCTGTTATTTTGCTTTATTTCCAGGTTCAATCATAGGCTTGTTCTTACGTAGTAGAGCACATTCACACATGCTTTAAATCTCTTGACAAACTAAAAGACGTAAATGACATTTGTATGTATGCTATAAAAGACATAGATTGTACTGAATGTCAGCTTGCTTATATTTGGCTTATTTAGTCCACATGTCATGAAAACCAGAAACCATGCTTCGTTCCAAACACACAACTTTGCGATGCTGTTTGCGAATGCTCAAATGAACACACAATGCTTTCGGGGAAACGCACCCTGGTCGGCTGTTCAGTTTAGCGAACGAGTCAGTGCATGAGAATAAAAGTGAAAGTGATGACAGCGAGCGAGCAAAGAAGTCAAGACGGCACAGACAGAAGGCTGTATAATTTTACCACATCTGACCTGAGCATTGCAATATTTAGTTTTGTGGCACATCCCTAATCCACAGGACTGTAGGGTATCCCGATTGTCATTTTATGATTTATGCTTCACCGGTGCAAACTCCACAGTGGACTATTACCCAGTTGCCCATGTGGCAAAGTGTAGCCTCGGAGGGGAACCACATGAGCTGAGGTTGCGATTTGGGGCAGGGCCTAAATTGAGTCTCTTGTGCATTTCACATGAAGAACACTATAGTTGTCGTCTTTGTAGAGCGTTTCTAAGTAAGTCACTTGTAATGTTCATTTAAGGTTACAATAGCAACGTGACTAGCTATGTTCTGGAATAATGCTATTAGTATTATTTTGGATGTCATATCTAATTTAGCTTGCATTACAGTTTCTCTCCAGTCCTATATAACGTGTGCTTTTCACCTTATGTTATAAAGATATGTTGCATAGAAGCTTGTAATACTAACATTTCCAAATTGATTTTTTTTTTCTTTTTTTTTTTTCGAGAGCTTAAATATCATGATAGTTAACTCTGTGGTTTGCTAAACCAAAAATTAAACATGTAAAGAAATAGTCTGGCAAAAACATTCAAATGACGTCATTTACTCGTTCCAAACCCGTAGGACTTTCTTTCTTCCCTGGAACGCAAAAGGAGGTATTTTGCAGAATGTCCAAGATGCTCATTTCCGTACAATGAAAGAGGACTATGATTTGTACCGCCAAGCACTAAATAGGAGGAAAAAAGCACCTTTAAGGCTCAGAAAGTTGTCTGTGTGACTTTAGCATGGATTAAAAACTTCTTTTGTGTTTCACAGAAGGAAAATCACAAGGGATTGACTTGAGGGTGGGTAAATGATGACAGAATTCACATTTTTGGGTGAACCATGCTTTCACCTTAAAGGAATATTTCACCAAAAAAAAAAAAAAATTCTATGCTCATTTATTCTCCTCATATCCTCATATGAGGATATTTATATATCTGTAAGCCTCATGTCGTTCCAAACCTGTATGACGGACTTTCTTCTGTGGAACATTATAGAAAATACGGCGAGGTTGAGTAAATCAGTGATGGCAGAATTAATATTTGGGGTGGACTATCCGTTATATATATGTATATATTTTATTATATAATTTATAAAGGATATATATATAATTGATAAAGGAATTGTTTTTAATAGGACTTTAATGATACACTAAAGCAAACCACAGCAGCAAAAGAAAGGTGTTGTCTTTTGTTTCACTGGTCTATCAGAGTCTAAATTAATTAGGCTAAATATCTCGTAATTCTGCTAAATACGGTAGCAGAGGGACAGAATTGGCTTAAGCTTGAGCTCAGGATTTTTTAATCCTTGGAAATGCTCCCTGGCAGGAGAAAGAAGGGTAGCTTGAGGTGTTTCGAGTTGCGAAAATTGTATCCTTTCCGCCTGTGTTCTGCCAACTGAGCGTGTGCCAAACTAATAAAGGAGGCCTACCAATCATTTTGTACAGCCGTTAAACCTTGGACCCTTGTTGAGAGGGCAAAGCCACTATCTGAACATCCAGACTGTGGGGTGAGGGGTCCTGAGTGGGAGAGAAGCCTTTGTTCCTATAGATGAAGTGGGCATCTGTGAAACGCAGAACCGGAAGTGAGTGAGTTCTGAAGACAATACAGAAGGCAGCATTCACTGTGCAATCCTTTATTCTGTGGTGACAGTGACCTTTAAAAATGGCTCATCTTCCCCAGCCCACTATTATCACTGCAGTCTAACCTTTCTAAGATTTGAGAAGAGGTCAGCTTTTAAATAGCCAAACAATAAAACATGACTCATTTAAATGGGTCAATAAACCCTAAAGTATACTTGATACAAGCCGACTACCAGAGAGTAAAACTTCTGTCAATATTCAGCATGAAACTGGGTGCAATTTACTCTATGTAATACAAAGAATATTTTAAGATTACATTTTTAGCCAATAATCAATAGAAATTATATTTTAGTTCTCATTGAGAAATTTAAACCTACTTTTGGACAATTGCACCAATTTTCCTCCAATTTCTCATTACGGTAATTAATCCACACGTAATTCTTGTTTATAATTTCATTTATATTATTTATAGCAATGCATACAGTATTATATACTTTTGTTTTGTTTTGTTTAAATCAGCATGAATCAAAAGCAGTACAAGAAATGTGACCATGATATATAAAGGTATATTTTTAAATAATACAGAACTAACAGTCTTTTTTAAAAAAGTATTTGATTTATTTAAAAAAATAAAAAACAATTAAAAAGAAACAATATATATATTTTTGCATTAATGTAGTAAAAATTGATCTTAACTGTGAAGGTCTTTGAAAAAAATATTTTAATTATTTTTGATTGATTTTGGGGGGTGAAATGTGATCTAGGCAATAGGCATGTGATGAACTGGTTTCCTGAAATTCACCTAGTTGCCGCTAAAGGACAAAGAATATCTTAAGATTGTAAATTTTTCAGCATTTCATTCCAAGGTGCCCTTAAGGAACAGTGCTAAATCTGTTTTTATCTTCCTGAATATGAGTAATATGTGTTTTTTTTATATGAGAATGAGGCCCAGATTCAGCTTTCAGCTCATGATCATCATAAAGCACACATGGAGAGAAGAGTTTATTACACTTGTTTAATATGTGAGATCTCCACAGGGAAGTCCAAAAGCCAAAGTTACTCATCCTCGAGTCAGTTCTCTGACTCTCAGAGCCTCTCTGTCTCTCGCAAGCGGATCTCTGATGATTCCTCACTGTGTTCTGCAGTGACAGATGGGGAAGAAATGATGCTGGAAGATAAAGGCAAGCCTGGGGAGAAGCAGACAAACTAGAGGTGGACAAACATGAAAGGAAAGGCATTCCAGTCGGACTAATGAGCCTGAAAGGGAATGACAAAGAACTGAGATACAGAGTCTAGGAGAGTCGAGAAAGCCGCTTGATATGTTGAAAATATATCTGTACCTGCATGTGACTGGCTGTTTTTCAAAGCGCCAAGGGTTTTTGCTGTAAGTATATTTATTTAGCTGAAGGTCAAACAGCTCAGAAGCCCCTTCTACTCAATAATGCAAAGCCGCGGGGCATTTTCCCCATTGTGGATAAACTAGAAACAGAAATTCAGTTGGAAGGTGTTCTCGAATGTAATTTCCAGATGTGATCCCGTTGATTAATAGCGAAAACTGATATTTTAACTTATTACTCTTCTTTGGCTGTGGTGTAATACAATTACCTGTTTTAGTTTAGTCTCAAAGGCTGCTTTGTGTTCATTTAATGTGAGCTCTTTTATTCTGGGGTTTTGTTTTGATTATATGTTTTTGTGGACTTCCCATAATGCTTTCTGGAAATGACCCGAGCCTTATTAAGAGGCGATCTGGAGGTAAAGTGGTCTTTGGTCGCTCTGCTGTTTCTGTGGAAAATGGAGGTTGTGTACAGGACCTGATTGGCACAGCTCAGTCTTTGTGTGAGAGCCAATGGAGACCATGTGGCTTCCTGTTGTGAAGAAACCAGGTACAGGGGGTCTTTGTTTTGGAATAACTTCTCTTCTGTATGTCCCTATGTGGATATTTCACTCAGAACACATTAGCAGTGTGTAATTTCTCATAATATAACATGATAATATTAAGAAGTTATCTTTAAAGGGTTAGTTTACCCAAAAATTCAGTCATTAATGCCTCACCCTCATTTCTTTCCAAACCCGCAAGACTTTCATTCATCTTTGGAACACAAATGAAGATATTTTTGATGAAATCTGAGAGCGTTCTGTCCGTCCATTGACAGCTACGCAACTACCACTTTGATGCTTCAAAAAGTTCATAAAGAGATCATAAAACCAATTAATGACAGAATTTTTATTTTTTGGACGTGTTAGCTTTCCTGACCTGAGATCTCTTAAAAATATTATAGTCACAGTTATACTTGGTGATTATGAAGAGCTCTCTATATCTATCTTACTCATCCGTCCTCAACAGCCTGACAGACACTTTATAGAGGCGAAAGGTTTTGAATGAGGCACAAGACAAACCATTTTTTTTTTTTTTTTTTTTTATCTGCCTGGCTTCAGAAATTTCTACTGTCGGGAGCTGTAGATTTAAAGTCCTCTTTGGATGTGGAATAAAATGGATTTCACAAGACTAGGGACGGGGGTAACGGCTCATACTTATCAAACAGACAACCTCATTTTCTCTTGGTTCCCTGCCCTGGACTGCAGAACACATTTTGAAGTCAATGTATGCACAGTGAAAAGGAGAATAGATCAGACTTCTGTCTGTAATATGCTTCCAAAGATCACTCTATTTAGTCACTAACAAAAACATGTGCTGGTACAACCATGTGTTTTCGACAAGTACCATGGTAGGAAAATGGTATTCTTTTAGTACATGTGCATTAATTGCCATTTCCAAACTTTGTGTTTGGATAGAAATTCATCCATTTAACATATTTCCTCTTAGCATGAGGAGATTAATTGTGCCATATACTGGGCTTGACAAGTTCAAAATCGTTGAGGTGGTTATATTAGTGGGTAACCATTTTAGAAATATTCCAGCAGGGATGGTCAAGGTTGTTCTTTCTCTTTTTTTTTTCATTATTCATCATTTATGTGACAACATTCCTGTGGAAATCCAATATTCTTCTGACCTGCTTAGTATTTAAAATGATTCACAGCCAAAAATATCTAACATGAATTTCAAGTGACTCTAAAGATTGTGTAATTGGTCTACACTGCACTTTTTCCTCTGTGTTTTGAGGCCATAAAATGATAATAATTTGGTTAAATCTTGAGCATAAATATTTGAAGAATGAATGACTAATTAGAAGTGCCATGATATTTGCATGTTTGTAGAAATTCCTTGTAAAATCCAATCCAATAAACGATACTTAGAGATGCACCAATAAAGATATTTAGATATTTAATTCGTGGCTGATGTCCAGTATTATAAATCTAATGTTTTTTTTTTTTTTTACTGTTTAACTGAGTGAAATCCTGTGCTTTAGTGAAATTAAAACATTATAATGTACAGACAAAAGAAAATCATAACTGATTAGTACCATTTAAATGGATACTAAAATTCAACCTTAAATTCATCCAAATCCCATTTAAAGGTCATTGCACACTGAGTCTGATATTTTAGCATGTTAAAAAATAAATACGACCTCATCTTGTGACAATCACGTTTACACACTGCCTCCGAAACTTTCGTCCGTCATAAAAAAATTCAGATCGGGTAAAATTTTCTGCGTTTTTCGCATCTGTAGCAAGCATTTTGAGAGATGTTATGACAATTCAGAGCCACCATTGGTTCACGGAAATTGGTGGTCTTCTTTTTAATATGTGGCTCCAGTATCGCTAGCCAAGCACTGAACTGAGCCACTGACATCCTGAAGTAACCTTTGAATAGCTCAGGATTATCCCGCAGCTCCTTGTCCTCGATAAGGAGGTGGAACTCTCCTTATTCCTCTCTACGCAATCTCAGGGCTGGATGGACCCAATATTTTTCGGATTCCGGATTAAATAATACACTTCGGACTCAGTGTGCAAGGTTTCTGTGTGTGACGAATTTTTAGGATGACTTATACAAAAAAATGCATACGAAAATACATTAAGAATCCAGACCAATATACCATGCAAACAGCTTATCCACTGAGAATTCTTATATTTCTATAGCCTGAGGTAGCAGCATAAATCATTTTTCTGTGGTTTGCTTGTATGTTGAAGTAGTTGTTTTGTCCCTGATATGGCTCATTGATGTATAGCAGAACTTTAAAAGCCTAATGAACTAATGAAAATGGTTGAAAAGGAGATGTTTGTGTGTGTCAGTCTCAGCGTTACTGTGGGACTCTGGGATGCTGGGATGCATGGTCTGATCAGCAGCAGATGGTCATCAGTTGCAGCTGATGGTGAAGTGGAAGCTGAAGGAACAGCATTGCACTCCTCCTCTGTGCACGATCCAAACAGCCGCTAACATGCTAATGATTAAGTGTGCTGATCCTCTGATGCTCTGCTGCAGGGTGGCATTCCCTTCTCAACAGTGGAATACAGGCCTCTCCATCTGTGAGATCTCCCTTCATTACTGTGTAGTCACTTATGTGTTGTACTGTCTCTTATTAGAAAGTACTATGGTGGTAACATGGTATAGTGATATTATTGGATGGTTGGGGTGTAACGATACCCTCATGTCACGATACTGAACTCACGATACAACATTATTGTGATACTCCAAGACATATGATAAAAGATTAACAAAAAATGTACTGTTGATTAAAATGCTAAATTTGATATTACATTGTTGGTGTAAATGAACAGGCTTGGACTTGGTGCTGGAAACCCAAAGCACAGGACAATAGAGACACCAGAATAACAATATTGATGATTCTGAAGCTGAAAATACAGAATTATTTTAGACGAACATGTTTGCACTCTTTCACTGACTAGATATATTTAAAATAATGTCGGCCACTTTTTACCGGTAACATCAGACATTTGGCATTATCAGGACACACAGATATTCCCCCATTGCATTATTATACATTATAGTCAACATTATATATATAGTGGTTTAATGTAGTACTGACACTAAAACTGTAACTTGAATATACACAATATATATTGTCACTATCCACAATACATATTGTTGCATTTTTGTATTGGAATATATTGTGACACAATATATTGTTACACCCCTATTGAATGGTAATAGTATGGCACTTTAATTTCTTTCCCTCGTTACACACCAGAAACCTCCTACAGTTCATTTCAGTGTAAGTGCTGATGTCATTAGCAGTATGACATACTGTGCCTGAAATTCATGTAAATATTTAAATTGAACTTCTCACTCAAGTTTTATGATGATAACATAAACTGAAGCACTACACCAAGTGAAACTACTGGCCTCAGACATTTAGACACCACTGTACACCACAGTTTATTGGTCGTCTGTTATAAACACTATGAATTCTTTGTTGAAAGCTATATAACAGTTACCTCTGGACTACGAAGTGTTTGTGACCGGAAAGTTAATCTATCTTTCAGGAATTAATCTAATCCAGATGTGTTTATGCTGGAACCACCGTTGCCTCGCATCAGTCTAAAGGAAACTATTCGAGGAAAGCTTAACATTTGCCAGAGTGCAATTATCTTATATAGCAGGAGAACAGTTCGGCCAACGAAAGCAGCTGTTGTAAAGCTCTCTGTGCCGTTTCTATAGAAGTCCAAATGCGAGTCAGCACATAGACGTAAGTGCTTCGTTCCAGGAGGCCTTTCTAAATTGACAGAGGGTTGACCACTATTACTACCCATAGACCCTGAAACTGACCAACAACCCCAGACTCCATTACAGGAGACTTTAAAACTGTGTGCATTAGGAAATGTGCCTTTACTGTGTGAATGGGCCTTAGAATCGGTGCAAGAAACCCCAGTACTAAAGAGGGTGATAGTTACTTCCAAATGTCTGTGCCATTAAATAAGATATGTTATTATACAAGTAGGTAGCTTAAAACTTCAACAGTTCAGCTACATTAATCTTGTCCATAGAGTGAGTAGGACATAGGGATGCTCACTTACAACTGGGATTCGGCCTTACCATACAGAAGGCAGTTTATGCTAATGGTCCCATTGTGGTTGGGTTGCGTTAAAGGATTAGTTCACTTCAAAATGAAAATTCTGTCATAGTTTACTCACCCTCAAGTTGTTTCAAACCTGTATGAATTTATTTCTTCTGTTGAACACAAAGGACGATATTATGAACAATGTCGGTAACCAAAAAAACTATTTACGCCATTGACTTCCATAGTATTTTTTTTTTCTACTATAGAAGTCAGTGGGATTCATCAACTATTTGGTTACTGACATTCTTCAAAATATCTTCCTTTGTGTTCAACAGAAGAAATAAATTCATACAGGTTTGAAACAACTTGAGGGTGAGTAAACTATGACAGAATTTGAATTTTGAAGTGAACTAATCCTTTAAGAATTGTGCTATGACACATTTGGGAATGCATTGAGAGTGCCTACACATTAGGCACTACATCAGGGTAGCCAACCCTGCTCCTGGAGGACTACATTCCCGCAGACTTCGGTTTTGACCCTGCTCCAACACACCTGCCTGTTTTTTTTTAAGTTGCCGAGTTGGTTTCAAATCAAGCTGGAAAGCAACAAAGTGATTTGGATGATACAACTGGACCCACCACTCTAAAGTTCTCATTGGTCAATGGATGTATATCTTAAAGTGAACTGTAGTTACTCTAAAAATTCTCAACCTTTGGTTGTAGTCCTGGAGTGTTAATTTCCCCAGTGAAATATATCATTTTGCAGCATTCTTGGAAATTGCATCACCTCCCTGAAATTGATGTGTATCCTCACATTTCCACGCAAGTTGTAGAATGTAAAGTATATGATTTATCAAATGCATTGCATACTCTGGCCGTATGTGATTCCAACAGAGCTTCAGTTTCAAAACCTAAGAGTTGATGTAGGGCGACCTCATTAGCAGTGAGCCCAGACATAAACCCTTGAGTTAAAATGGCAGAATGATGACTTTTGGTTCTTGTGCTGGCCCAAGTCTTGCCAGCTCTTTGTAGACTCGCCATAAGCCAGTCTCGACCGCTTTTTAGCTATATTTAGCATTCAACTCATCACTTTGTGCAGCGTTTAAAAAAAGCCTTAAAAACCTCATTATACATTTCCCATCCAAGAAGTACAAATGATTCAAGTTATTTATCCACACAAAGTCCTGATGACTCTCGAGGCCAAGATTTGAATAATTTATGAGGACAAATGCGAAGAAATTGTGCTTAGTTTGTGCTTAGTTCCAACCCCCATTTGCTTTTAAATGAGCAACATAGGATATTCAAATGTCTCTCGATGTCCAAGGGCTCTGTTGTTAATTTACGTTTATAATTAAAATGATTTATAATGCTTTCTGGACACTAGTAATAAAGTTTTGACGTTTGAATGACTGTGTTTGGATCTCGAATGCAAGAATAAAAGAAACTGAGATAAACAAATGTTGAAATATATGAAATATTTGGAATTAAAAAGCTACGGCCCGTGTTCATCCACGCAAATGTAATTTTATTAAGCAATTATGCAGATACCGTCTGTTATTAAATTCCTAATCTCTAAACCCAAAGTTCAAGCTAATTTCAGTTCATCATATTGTGTGATGATGAGAAATCCAGTGCTGATTTGATCCTTTTCCTCCATAGGATCAGCAGTGAGGAACTTCAGCCCATTCCAGTTCTCCACGGAGCCGTCAGATACGCTGGTTGTGCGGGGAGCGCCGGCGCTGCTCAACTGCTCAGTCCACGGCGAATCTCCTGCCAAGATCGAATGGAAGAAAGACGGCTCTTTCCTGAGCCTGGCCTCAGATGATCGCAGACAGGTCCTGGCCGACGGTTCTCTGCTCATCAGCTCAGTGGTTCACTCTAAACACAATAAACCCGATGAAGGGGTTTACCAGTGCGTGGCCACTATAGACAACCTGGGCACCATCGTTAGTCGTACAGCAAGACTCAATGTAGCAGGTAGGATACGTGGTTTGATACTCCTATATGCTGACACATATTGTGCAATATATGCACCATATATTGACCCGTGTTGGGTAGTGGTTCTCAACTGGTTTTGCCTCAAGACCAATGTTGTTATAAATGCAAGGACAGTATGACAGTGAAAGACTCTGTCCTGTCTTCATCCTTCAGTGTTATTGCCTGCAGTGGAGTTCAATAAGTCAGTCAGGGCATCCGCTGATTCAGCATCAGTGTTGTAAATGTCTGAGAGCAGGTACATTTGGCAGTACTGCGGCTGCTGTATTGGGCCCTTTGAATTGAAATGAAAGTGACCTTGTTTCATTTGCAGGAGGCAAGCTGCAGGGATTATGAGGTGTTTGAGTTGGGTCTTACTCTGAAATTCAATTTGCTGTTGGAGGGAAAAAGGAATGCAATTAAGTTACATTGCAGAGTTGCTTGTGTAACCTCACTGAAATCTCTCTGAAGGAGTTCTCTGAAAAGTCAGAGACAAATGCTTATTTGACGCAAGTCTTTCCCACGTGGATGTCTGTTTTGAGTGAACAAGCCCATTATTTCTGAAATGCTGACATGGAGTGCAAGCTGGAGATTTTCATTGGGCTTTTTAGTGAGGTATTCTCAGCTGTGGAACAGATTGGACCAAAGTGTGTGGTTTACTGAAAGTCTGCACTGCTTAAATGGTGTTTCGCTCCCACTACTGGTTTTGGGGATTTTCCCATAGAGATGGAAAATCACAACTTCATTAATATCGCAAAAGATTCCCCTAGGCAGCAATGGGTAATCTTGCACGTGTCTCCTTTAAACCCAAGGGTCTTCAGCCTTTTTAGACCAAGGATCCTTTTGATGGAAAGAGACATTGAGCAGTGTTTCACTGTACAATATTTCAGTATTTACATATTTTTATGATACTTGCATTACAAAGCGATTGAAAAGTAATGTCCATACATTAGTAGAGTAATATACTTGTATGTAATATTTTGATTTTACTTAATTCTCTTTTATGTTGGAGGGCCAATAGAACACTAAGCTGAATAGCTTTTTAACTTTAGCTTTGGTTGAAAATTAACTTAATATATTAAAAAAGTTCAAATTCATTAGTGAATGGTTAATTCCTTCAAGTTATCTGAGCTATGCTCTCCACATTCGTTGTAGAACTCTGTACTCAAACTTTGCCTAACAAATTGAATTTTTCAATAAGAACCTGACTTGTATTGCGCATATGTTGCAGTTTGTTTCCAGAAGAAAATAGCGTCACAGTCCAGCTTAACCTGTTAAGCTGCAACCCCACTTTTGAAAAATCCCAAGAAATGACATACCCAAACTGAAACAGATACAGTTCATGAACCCTTTGTACTAAAAGCACAAGTATGATCTCATTTGAAAGCTGACACCTGGCAGTTTATTGTAATGTAGAATTAATTATTGTCATAATGACAAAAATTGTTATAAATAGCTTCAAAGTTTTGTAAAGTTATTAGAAATTATTTTTTATGAAACATCCTCATGAAAATAAAATTGAAGTTGGCCCTGGAGCAGTCTAGAAATGCACTACAGCTAATGCCACATGTCTAAACATTTTATGTTTAAAATCTTAAGATAATAAGTCCAAAACTCTGTATTTAGTGAAATGTTTTTCAAGACCATGTCATGTGACTTTATTTTGATTTGATGCTAAAATGCTACTGATATTTAGTGTCATCTTCTTACCATCTATGCAGTATATTGTCTTTATTGTTTTGTGGTGCAAACGAGCCCCATTCAGTCTCAGTCTCCCCCTGCACACATTCACACTTCTCTAGCCTGGTTATGGCTCTAAATATGCATTTCTTTTGTCTGCATTAGTTACTAACGACTGGCTATTCACATGCTATTCATATGGTTTCAGTCACTAATTTATTTTCTCAAAGTTCACCCTTACATTCTAAACTGTTTTAAATGCATTTCTTGAATAAAGAAACATTTCAGTAAGCATTCAAAAAATAATAAAAATATAACTTCTAGGTGGCAGGTGCACCTAGGGCTAGCTAGCATGTTAGCTTAGCACACCATCAAAACACGACAATTTATGAGATTAAAACCATGTTTGTGCTTATAAACTTACTTTATAAAGCAAATCGAGTATTTTAAATAATTTTCTGTGATCTAATTTGGCTTCAGATAAAAAAATCAGACAGAAAATATACTATTGTATACTGTTCTGCACAATGATAGTCTATATAGATTAGCATTACATTATAAATATAATCTATTATTATGGAAATACCTGGCATGGATTGAAAAACACAGGTAACTCAAATATCATAGCAAACATGTTTATTGTCTTCAAAACGACTGTTTCTCCATGTTACAGCGCGATCTGTTGTTAGCTGTGTGTGTGTTCGAGGCTTCCTGGATTGTCACATGATTGGCACTTCTTCATGTTCTAATACTGTGCACAGGGCGGCGAGGGCGCCCTCATGCTATTGGTATGAATTGAAAACGCATTAACAGAGTATACAAACGCTCATAATGATTACATCGACGCATTTGGGTATAAATTCAATAAATATTATTCCTGTCTATAGAAATCTGATGTAAACCTATGAGAATATATCAATATTTCTCCAAATCTGCACATTTTTTAGCTAAAAGCCCGGAAGGACGTTGTTTTGTGTATCGCTGTCATGACGACGGCACGGGAGTTTTTTTATGAATGGGAGCGGCTGACGCGCATAATTCATATCAAAGGTATCGACTCATTTTTTCATTTCATAACTCCTGACACAAATTAAGAAATAACTGTCGCTATAAGTTTCTCAGAATACAATAGTGGTCAAATTCTGAAACTTGAGTCTTATATCTTTGTAATGATGTATAGTTTGTCAAGGTATAACATTAAATCTGATAGTAACTTTGAACTATTTATAAAAAAAAAACGCTTCAGTGCGCCCGCGCTCTGGCAACGGTTAACAGGTTAAGTAAGCTCAGTGAAAAAGTTATTAATCTAGTTCATATATATATATATATATATATATATATATATATATATATATATATATATATATAGCGCCGTTCTGGAGAAAACCGTAATGTCATCGTCCAGCTCAGTTCAGTTCTCAATAATGGTGTCAATGCAGGCAGATCAATATTATTGTTGAATATTAAATTAAATGCTAAATTTAATGTCCCCAACTAAGCAAGCTAAAAGCCAATGGCAACAAAGGTGGAAAAGGCGACAGTGGTAATTTTGTACAATTGTAATTGTGGACATTTGTAATTCTAGATGAGGATGAGTTTCTGTTTTTTCTACCTTATGGAATTTAAGAGAAATATCTGTGACAAAGTTGATATTTAAATAACAAATAACAGAGAATGCCATTAAGTCTCTTGAGCTTGAAAGAGTGAACTCTTGAGCCATTCAATTTGTGTATATGTGTGTGCTGGTTTGCTACGCTGTCTAGGAGTTAAAGAGAGGAAGATCATCAATAAATCACATACAGCAGCACCATCATCTTCCACAAATGTACAGTATACGTGCATGCACTGGCAATGGATGTCTATGGGGAAACTGGTGTATGCTTGCATAGTGCATGCTTGTAATAACAAGCATAAAATGTTTCTACAGAAATGCACTAACACTGGATGTAATAACTGACCATGCATTTTTGAAATGAAATTTTGCATTTTGTTACCCTAAAACGTTTAAAAACCCTAAAAAGAGCAGATTATTTTGTATTACTAGCACAAACAATGTCTGTGGTGTTTTGTTCTGTTTTCAGGTAAGCCAAATGAAAGTCGCCTTTCTTCACTTGCACTCCCTCATTTTATTCTCTTTGAAACAGTGAACCGTTTGCTGTGGCTGACAAGGCGTGTAATAAAAAAAGGTTAATTGTTGCATCTTTGCTGTGGGCTATTACAATGCCATTGCACTGGGAACAGCGTTGCTGCCGCCACAACCTGTGAGACGTCAAAGCAACAGGCACTCAGACAAATGCGAGAGTAATCAAAATGATGGATGGCAGAAAACCGTGTCCGTTCTTCCATCGTCGAGTTTGCTTTCACTTTCCTCTTCTTTTTCTGCTTAACCACACATGCAAACAAATGCCCTTTTTGTGGCACTCAGACAGCGGCCATCACGTACACATTCATTCAGAAGGGGATTAGCCGTGGCTATTTGTATTCGTGAAGCGTAGGTTCGAGATGGCAGGGCAGAGAGCAAGACGTGGGTAATGGGAATTGTCTAGCTCGTGCCGCCTCACAGCATGCACCACACTTTGAACTAAACTCCTCAAGGCGGGCTTGAGGCAGAGTTGTGCAAGCTGTGAAGGAGAACACCTGAAACCTGAACACCTTGTTTGTATGCTGCACTGGTACTCTGCAATCATTTTCTGCATTTCTTCCGGTCTCTTAAAGTGAGACCAAACTGTTGCTTGGCATTTCAATGGCAGTTGCTCGGTCGGCGCATGACCCCTTTGAAACATGCTAAAAAACTGACATCCTTGCTCATGATCATGCTATCATCTGCTGGTACTCCCCGTAGGGGAGAGATTGAAATTGGATACGTATTAGCTACCGGTACTCTCTTTTTTGATCTCACAATCACACAGACTTGATTGTTCTCTCTTGTGCAGTTGATCCTATTTGACATTTCTCAACAAGACACCGTTTCCTGGTTCCAGATCAGCAAGCTTTTAGGGTCAGAGTCGTACAGAATTTTTCCGACTTGGAACAGCCTTTTCTGTGGTGAAAATGCACAGAACAGTTCAAGAATTAGCAGAATTACTAGCAAATTTGTTTAAAAATCGCACATTTTCACATGAATATATCTGAAGTTGTTCAGATGGCCCTTGGTTTGCAGAGTTCTGGTTCTCCGCATAATCAGGGCATGTTTATTGCCATACAAACTGATCCGGGGTCAAGATCTTTCCTAACCCCGCCTGCATATTCCTCATTCACCCTTCTGCATCCCTGTCTTCATGTGACCCCTGCCCGAGTGGAGTTGTGCCGTTCTCCATGCTGTCTGCTGTTCTCTCAATCAATCAGTGTTTAATTTCACACTTCAGCCCTCTGCACAGATCTCACCGGCCCTGCTGGCTGCCGCCCAGCAATGAAATTCAAACAGCTATGAATTTCAAACACCAGTGACACTGGAAACATTCATATTTCAGATGTTTTATTTTGTGCTGGATCCGGTACAATTGTAATGGTTGCACTCTTTTGGACAGGCTCTGTTGTTGCTTATGTTTGGAAAAGTATGAATTTCCTATTTAGGAAATGGTGCAACAGTTTCGGCTTGGAAACTCTGGTGGAAAATGTTTAGCCCGGCACGATGAAACAAACCTGATGTCACAATTAGAGATGTACATAGTTAATCATTAACAATTTCATTTTAAACTGCATAAATAATGAAAGTTGGAATATGCCACATGAAATTAAGTGTTGCCCCACTTTTATTCATGAACAGTTGAAGTGATATGATTTGATAATGTGAGCCAAATTCAAACTTGCAGTGACTGTATTTTCACCATGGTACAGTGTGTCGGAGCACATGCGTTAAAACGCTATGCTATGAAGAGGCATTGCCCTCTTCACTGGTTATTTGCTCCAGTGTCAGCCTTCAGTTTAAACACTGAATTGAATTGCAGCCTGAGATCATATCTCAGACAATGAATGCTGTCTGAAATTCACTGTGTGCTCATTTGAGTTTGAAATGCTTTATCAGTGCTGCGGTGAAGTATATCGCTGCTCCTCTGATAGACGCCTTTCTGAGAACATGCACTGTTCCACTGACGTCTGTATTGGTTCATGTGTGTCCTTGTTGTGTATTTTGGTGAAATTAATGGGCTTGGACAGCTTTATTGATCAAATTTAGGAGCTTAGATTATATTCCTATACTTAAGTATAGGGACACAGAAACCTCCCAGAGAGTAATATTTACTCAACATCCATGCTCAGGAAGAGAACACATATCTGTTGTTTCGTGGTAAAGTTTGGCACAGGATTCCAGTGACCTGAATTGTCATTCACTGTGAGCACTCAGGTATGGTGGCCCGTACTTGAGGCTTTCAGCTGTGCAGCCTGTGCGGTGCATTTTTTAGCTTGTGTACAGGTCAACAACATTTGTCCATGTTGCTATATTCCACCTCTCATAGTATTAAAGGGAGAAGATGGATCACTTGTAGAAAAATGAATGAGAAAACCACAACACTCAATATGGTGGCTGTAGGGAAAATATGCTAGTGCACTAGCTATGAGTAGACCAAACCGTATACAGCTTTTTAGCATGATTTGAGCCAAAAAAAAAAAGCCAAAAGTAATGATGGTATTATTGTCAGATTTGACATATGCTGTTGAAAGTTAATCTTAGCCAGAAGTTTTGCGGTCTTTCCCTATTCAAGTACAAAGACGCTGTAAAATAGCTTGGCTAGAAAATAGCTGCCAAAATGCCAAATAACTGACTTGCCTTAAGGGGAATTGTTTGGCTTTGTATATTCCATGTGCTGTACAATTCCCATTTGTTATTGTGTTGATCTTGGAATAGATCAATAATATTTAGCTCGGCACCCAGAGCATATTTCAGAAATGGAGTTTGTTGGGAGTTTTTTTGTTATCATCTAAAAACTGATTTCAGTGTCAATGTGCTGACAGCTAGATGTCTACTTCACGGTAATGTGAGAGGATGAAAACAGCAGTGCAGCAACAAGAAAGGCCAGTGGCTACCAAAGGCACTCTGATTGTAAGATGTTGTGTTCAACATTACATTTTTGAGCCTCTTGATTTAATAATTAATAATTCTGAAGAAACACACATGGATAGTTGTAGTGAGAAGAAAAATATACAGTAGAAAATATCTAAATGGACTGCATTTATATAGTGCTTTCAACAGACCCATGGCCACCAAAGCGTTCTACATATTGCCTCACATTCACCCATTCATTCACTCACTCATACACCGTCGGCGGTGTATCTACTTTCGTGAATAACAATTTAAGTTCTTTGGGCTTTTGGGCTGCAAATGCTTTGCTAGAATAAGTGACTTTGATTCACAGCACAATGAATTATTGTTATATCAAAGAAAACCATCAATCAAATTAATTAAGTATTAGTCTTTTTCATATGGATGTGCCTTTAGTAACAATGGCTTCAAAGCTAACACACTCACAAATCTCACTTTTTTAACGAGGTCTGAGATGGTAACAATGGATGACCAACATCAAATGTGTTTTTGTTTCTAGTTTATATTTCTTTGTTTTGATATTTTTAGTAATTGTGCTTTAATTATCATGCTGTGCTTTAGCTTACACCAGTGCTTCTCTAGCCTTAGTGTTGAGATAGTGTGCTGCAAAACATTTAGCATTTAGAAAATATTTGTATTAAAAATGTTCAGTCTCTTTCAACCACCAATATGGATCAACCATTTTATTTTTTATTTTTTGGATATTGATAATAATATATAGCTGCAAGCAGCAATTAAGGGGCAAAGCACTACAGGGGCGAAATGATGAGCAAGCTTGGAAAAGAGCATCAATCCAACTCTAAAAATGAGTAAAAGGCATTTGGAGATGATTTTAAGCAAAAAGGTTGAAAACCCATAAATACAATCACTTTCAATGTGACAATTGCTTATTTCTTTTCACCAATATGTGGCCTTGACACCAAATTATTTCTGTGTGGTCCGTATTGGGTGGCAGTGACATACACCAAGTTTGGTGTCAGTATGCCAAAGCTTTGTAGAGATACAGCCTCAGATGCTTTTTGGCATCATGCTATCAAATTCGTTGATGCAGTAAATGAAAATGGTTTTGTCAACATGAAATCCATAACTTTTGATCCAAGTACAGGTACCCTCAGGTCATAGTTGTTATTACACACAAGGGCGTAGATTTGGTTTGAACATTGGGGGGGTTGAAGTTTGGGTATGCCTCCTGATATTGTGATCATGTTATAAATATTGGGGGGGGGGGGGGGGGGGGTTTGTAATGCATAGATTTAAATATTGGGGGGGTTATCTCCCCCCCATCCCCCCCACAAACTACGCCCCTGATTACACAAACCAAGTTTGGTCTGAATACGGTTAAGCATTTCAGAGATATGACCTCACGTCCACTTTGGTGTGTCCTTCGTAGAATTCTTTTGGAATTTATTCAAGAATGGTTTGACTAATTAACTTGAATTACATGTTGTTGTGTTGGCATTGTCTGAAGATGATCTGGGTGATCTGATCTGCTTAATAAAAATTTAGATAGGTTTCAGTCAGCTTTTAGAGCTGGCCATAGCACAGAGTCTGCTCTTCTGAGGGTCTCTAATGACATCCTATGAGGCGTTGATTCTGGAAGCTGTGTTGTTTTACTTTTGTTAGATCTTACTGCGGCATTTGATACAGTAAATCATAATATTCTCATTGATCGTTTTAGGGATCAGGTTGGTATTCAGGGCTTAGCCTGAAATGGTTATCTTCCTATTTGAAAGATAGGACTTTATCAGTCAGTTTAGGGGATTATTCTTCTTTTGTTGCCCCTCTTGTGTGTGGGGTTCCTCAGGGTTCTATCTTGGGACCAATTTTATTTTTCCCTTTATATGCTCCCTCTATAGGTCTATTTTTGAGAAATTTGGGATTCACTATCATGTGTATGCGGATTCTCAAATTTATTTACCACTGAAACATAAAAGTGCCATCTGAACGTGCATGAATGTTTGACTGACGTTAAGTGCTGGTTGGCGAATATGAGGATAAGACAGAAATAATTGTATTTGGTAATAAGGGGTGTGTAAAGGATGTTTATGACTGCTTGGGATCTGTCTAGTGTAAGAAACCTTGGTGTCATTTTTCACTCAGAGCTTAATTTTGACCGGCAAATCAATGCTTTTGTTAAGAATAGTTTTTTTTACATTTTAAATCTAAATTAAAGTCTTTTGAAGATATGGAGAAGGTTGATCATGCCTTTGGGTCATCCCGTTTGGATTACTTTAATGTGTTGTATCTGGGTGTGACTCAGGCCCAATAATGCTTTTAATTATATACTGTAGCTCTTTTCAAGGCCTCAAGGTGATGATCATTCTGCACTTTCTCATCAGGTTTTCTGTACAGACAAATGCTGTCTAGAACTTGTAGCATCCGCCCCGACACTATTAAAAGACACTAAAGCTGTGTCTGAAATTGATCAATTGTTTACACAGCAAATGCCCCACAATATGTGTTCTTTCAGATTAGTTCACTAAAAAACCATTAGAGACTCTTCGATTTATCACTCTTCGTAACTTACCACTTAGCCAAGGCTTCTTATAGATAAGTCTTCGAAAATAAACCGAGTCAATCTGCATAACAAAGCAAATCTACATGCACTTGGTTCATTGTTTGTACTCCCACAACACATTGAGATTCATCAAGCAGTGCTGTGGAGAGTGAGATTTGATGGTAGACGGCACATCTCTACTGGAGCAGGACTCTTTGGCTCTTTCAACTCTGTGTTGAAGTGTCATTATGCCAAAAGCCTCTCATCTAAAAATTGGCGCTTACAAATCCTGATCGCTCCACTCAAGCTTCTAGCCCAGGGGAAATCTGCTCTTCAACTCAACTCTGATTGAGACGGACACAAGCAACGTCATGCACGTCTGTCCTTCATCAGATTGACAGACCTTTGAACTGTTTCCGTTTGGATTTTCGTAAGGATCGACACATTTGTTGAAAACATTGCTAAGCAGTGACAGTCCTCATGGAATGAACAGTGATTTATTTAGCCTTTTTTTTGCAGCGTTACAGCATTAGTATTTAAGTAAGGTCCTAAACGAAGGATGCCTATTACACAATTGTTCTATACTTTACCCCTGACGCCCTGGTACTCCCTCATAGCTCCCTGTTTTAGGTGGATCATTTTAGGGCCGTGACACACCAAGCCAACGGTCGGCCAACGTCTAGCCATCGGTGAGCGTCAGAAGGCTGCTTTCGTCGCCGCTAGTTTTTTTACGTCGGCTTGGCGTGTCAGGCTTTATAGATTGTTATACAGTTTCTCAATTTAAAGAGGATGTCTAATGCTATTTCATGCATTCTGACTTATTTACACTGTTAAAGAGTTGGGTTCTCATGCTAAACTTGGCCAAAGTTGAAAAAAATGAGTTGGACGTATGACAGAGTATTTGGATTCGTATAAGTTTCGGAAAGTATCTTTCCTGTATTTTCCCTGTATGACGTCATAAAGTGTGGAATTCCTTTTATGGGCACTTCTCCAGGAAAAGCACACACACACATCAACCAGAGTGAGAGTGAGAGCAAGAGCAACGTTCCCGGCATTTCGAATGTTTCGGCATGACGAATGTTTCATAAACAACGCCCAGTTCGACGCTGGATTTGCAGATCGTTTGAAACTGAAAGATGGAGAGGTCCCAGCAATAAAAGATCCCGGTCATGAGTCGGAATTGCAGGCGGAAAGTAACATAAAATGTCTGTGTTTTGTTGGCAATCGGCGCGTAAGTGCATATTATGCAAACAACACGAACGTATAGTGAATCAAAAGTTATCCATGGATAGTGCGTGACTCTTTACCTCCAGGAGCTCGGCTGTTTTCGGAAAGCTTTGGTTCAGCGTATCTGTCTTTTATAAATCTGATCAAACTAAAGACTCTTCTGAGATATGAGGGATGCAATACTTCTCTACAGGTACTCAAGATTAACATGAGATTGGCAGAAACTGTGCGTGCCCTTTAAGTTTTAGCGCATTCTCAACTTCTAGCTTGTCTTCAGTTTCTATAAGACTCCAGTCTGTAGGTGGTAAGCTCCTGCTTAGCTCCCTTGTCAGAGCAGATCCAGGCACCACGGTCAACCCTTCAGCCCCAGAATGCCATCTGTCTACAGCCAGCGGATTCTCAGCTTGCTTCCATGCAGTAGCATGGTAGCATTTTCCCCCCGACTGAATGCGCTTGCTTTTTCAACCCCTCATTATTAGAATATTTGGCTTATTTCTGTGTTTTTCAGTTTCCAAACTCTCTCTGTAGCATTATTGATTTGTCTCTGCCATCAGTGAAGTCAAAACAGTTTGAACCCCGGGGTTGATTATTCTGTTAAGTCGCCTTTAGCGGGAGGCTCATTTGTATTTGTGTCAACGCTTTGTCTCGATCCTGGCCACGGTTTCAAAGTGTCACTCAAAACTAATAAAAGATGGGGAGGCAGTCGCCGTTGCCACGTTACTGGATTCTCGTCTTTCTCTCTCGCAGCAGGGGAGTGAACGCTTGTAGCAGTAAAGCAGACAGCCTGTTCTCACTCTCTGAATGAAAGAAATCCGGTTTCCGAGTTGGACGTGTCTGCCGGGGCCCGCTTAGAGCAGTTCTTTAAGCAACTACAGCAGAATGATGAGAATGTGTGTTTAAGGCTGCCTTGAACCCTGTGTGCAAGGGCCCTGGGGAACCTTGAGGAAAATCCGCTGCCTGCTAACTAACTTCTGTCAGTATACAGCGAGTGAAGTGTGTCCAGGATTAGACCGTAAACCCAGGTCAAAAGTGTGCAGCAGTGTTGGAGACGCTACTTGCATGCAATCACATGCACAAAGTTTCACATATTTTAAATTAGTTAAAGGTATTAAGTGTGTAATTTCAGTGCCACTAGCATCACCGAACTGAATTGCTAAATAAAAATGGGTCCAATTCTCACACTTTTGAGGGACTTTTCCCTCAATAAACTCCTAATTACTGCGTATTAGTAATTAGTTAGGTAATCGTTAGGTTTAGGTATTGGGTAGGATTAAGGGGTGCAGAATAAGGAATTATTAAGTGCTTTAAGTACTAATAAGCAACCAATATCCAAGTAATATGCATGCTGAGAAACAGTAGTAATAGTTGAGAATTGGACCCTAAACTAAAGTGTTACCGAAAAATGACTGTTTTCAAACAGGTTTCCTGAACACTCACATCATCGGATAGACCCTAAACTCACGTCATTGGGTGATACGGTGTTGCTATTCCTCGTGAAAAATAAGTGCACTTAATTGTATTGAATGTGCACTTGTAGTGTACTTCAAATATTAAAAGTATATTTTAAAAAACTACTTGCAGACAATATAGTATTAATGTGTAAGTGTACTTAAAGAGAGTACTTCACACACTCAAGTGCACTTCAAAGTACATTTATTTTGTGTTGACTAGCATACTAAAATACATGTAATGTACCTGATGATTATAAGTTTAACTGTTGTGTGTTATCCAATATTAAATTTAAAGCTCATGTATTTAATTGTATTGAATTGCAACTTTATTATTATTATGAAATTACATACAGTATAAAGATGCACTTTGGTCCTACTTAAAAACTATTTCCACTATAATACATTTTCGTATAATTGTAAATAACATGCAGTTAAGGTTTCGTAAACTTTGCATTCAGGGAAATCAACTTATGAATTACTTATAATTGTTTATAAAAAAAATAATAATAATTGCAGCCAATAAAGTACACACATCACCTTTAAACTACTGTGCGTTGCATTTCTTAAAAAAAACACGTCAATTTTGATTAAAAAATAGGTTAAAATGAGGTCAAAATGTAAACAATAACAGTCAAAAACATAGTAACAGAAGGTTGGACGTCAATAAATCTGGTTGTTTGGAACTGATCATCTGAATCTGAATGAACTGAATGACCCCCCCCCCCCCCCTAAAAAAAAACAGTGCAGTGTGTGAAAAGTGATTAGCATTGCACCGCTAAAAGTTATATGTTATTTTGAAAGCATCTGAATACTGAGGAGTAACACAGATCCAGCACTGATGTGTGTATGGCTGTATAGGAGAGGTGTGAGACGACATTCCTGTGTTTTCTCGGCTCTGAGGGATCCCTGCAGCTGCAGCTTCACACCTCACAGAAGAAACCTGTTCAGACCGGTCAGATATGAAACGACAACACTACAGGCCCTGTCTGAGTGTCAGCGGAGCACCATCACTGAACTGGAGAGGGGCTTTATCACTGGCTAGTGTCAGTCACAGGCTGTCTCACACATGCAGGCAGTCTAATGTATGTGGGCTCTCTATGACACCGGGATCCACCACAGAAAGCAAAGATCTTAAAGGCACGCTCACTCCACTGTTCACTGCTAGAGATATCGCGAAGTGCGCTCTGCAGTTTTGTCTTTAAATACCCGAGCGCTTATTTGCAGGATGGATTCTGATTGGCTGTCAATGTTTTTAGATGATGTTGCTATAGTTTTGTGAATCTATGTCTTTATCGTGATAGTTATAGTTATTGTCCTTGGTGTGAACGGGCCTTAATTCTTGACTTAAAGTCCCCCTGTGGTGAAAATCCAGCTTTTAATGCTGTTTATATGTCTATGTGGTGTTTTTAATATGAGTAAATTTTAATACTTGAAATTCCTAAAAGAAATAAAAATAGAAACAAATCGCCACTGTAAATGCACAGTAGGATCGATGTTCCTGAATAGTCTTTTTTTCAGGGGAAATCAGCAAATATGCAGCGCTGATTCATCTGTGAAATGACCATATGCATTAATAATGTATTATTTAATCATATCATTATTTACATGTGAATTGATGATTACTATAATTACATTTATTATGTGAATGTTATTTAGATTTAAAAGTAAATAACAGTTATTTGGTAAAATAATCCTGATAAAATAAGTTAATCTAAGTGAACATAAATATGATTAAATATTAATAAAATAACACACTCATTAAGCACACATATAAATACATATATTTGAATAAATCTATCGATGTGTCTGTATAAACCTTATCATCTTGGCTCATGAATATTAATTAGATGATGAGCCCTAGCCATAAAATATTTATGCGGCTGGCTTTTTTTTTTTCTTTTTTTTTTTTGCACGACAGTTGAAATTCTTGAATGTAATGATTAATTATTTAAAAAAGATTTTTTTTTTTTAATAATGGTTGCTATACCGCTGTGACCCACCCAAAAGAAATATAGGAACATTGTGTGGGCAATTTGGAGAAATCTAATGTGAAATATTTGAGTTCACATTGAAATCTCTCACTTTAGATGTGCAGATCTTGGTATTTGAGCACACATTTTAAAAGTAGTTTTTTTTTTTGTCTAAAGAGAAAAATCTGTGAAGCTGAAGTCTCCATTTATTGCTATTTAGCCGAAACAACTGTGATATCACAGAGATCTCAGTTGTGACTTGTCTCTCCAAAGGTTAGTCTCAAATGTCCGATGTTTCTTTGTTTTACTCGTGAATCAAATCTAGATGTATGATAATATCATTCAGAATGAAGCTGTCTGTGACTCTGTGATTTGCCCAAAGGGAAAAGGAAAGAAAGCACAGGATTCACGCGGCTCTTGGCTCTCAGGCTCGTCTCGCACCCTCAGTTTTGCAGGTGTCCGAACTAAAGAGGCGTATTCTTCTCATTGAAGTGAAGAAGAGAAAGGCGAACTGACCGCTGTGTCTGTCACCTCTGGCTCCGAGAGACAGCTCTCCTTCTGCCTCGGCCCGTTCACACTGCGCTGTCGCCTCTCACACGAGTGCGATTGGCTGAAGCTCTCAATTACACTTGACAGATTATTGTTCTACGAGCCAATTTGCTGCAAGCCATTAAGAAAGACGCATCCAACAAGTCTCGAGCTGAGAAAGACACCTGCTCCCAGTGTGCTCATTTTAGTGATCGGATGGCCCGAAGGGGAAAACAATCGTGTTTGGCCTTGACTCTTGGCAACCCAAACACACGAGAACCTCCTACATCAGGACATCATCAAGGTCCCATTCAAAGTAGAAACCCTGAATTGAGATATTAAGAATAAGACCCGCATATAGCCATAGTACTGTAATTTAATCCTGTTTTCCCAAGACACCAGTGAGATTAAATATGTAAATTATTTAATTATTTTATAAATAACAAAAATAATTTAAAATACATAGAGGTTCATAACTGCAAAAATCACTAATCGTGTTCTGGTTTTATGATTTTACACAAACACTCTCTCTTATATCTTCTTTGTTTTTTCCAAGACAGCAATTTATTTTTATATATATATATATATATTTTTACTTTTTTATATGCATGATGTAGTAATTTCCATCTGCATCCTGATATTAATTATTGAGGACAAGGTCCACGTAGCTTTATAATGTTATTATACTTTGAATGTGTTTTCTCAATACACCATTGAGATGAAATGTGTAAATTATTTATTTATTTACTTGTTTATTTATTACTTGCCTCACTTTTCTTCACTTTTTTCTTCACTTTTTTAATTGTTTTATAATTTAGGACAAATATGTTAAATTATTTTACGTTTAATTTTTAATTTTATTAAGTTGGAGTAATTATGCAGACACTATGCTTTTTATGCATAGACCTAAAAAGAAATTATAATAATTATATATATATATATATATATATATATATATATATATATATATATATATATATATATATATATATATATATAGTTAAATAAAAAAAATGCAAATACTGCAAAGTATATAGTCATTCATGACTAAAAATGACAGTATTTATAGCTGTTACATTTTCTTCATTTGCTGGTTTGACAAATGGAGTCCTTTGTCAGACCAGACCGCTTAATTTCGTGACCCCTGTGAGTGCGGGACAATAACCAATACAACCCTCATCCATTCTCCCTTTCCAACTTTGTGGAAGTCTGAGTCCAGACCGACTGACACACAGCAGATCTGCAGATGCTCAAACAGACACAAAGAGCGATGGGTCACTATTCCTCTAGTGAATCTCTGAGCATCTGTCAGTGCAGAGCACATTAAACACATTAATCGGGTTATCTGGTGGGCGTCGGCATCAGCAGGTGATGAGCTCAGCTCTGTCCTCATTGGCTGAAGTCTGAGAGGCTTTGATTGACAGGTGTGTTCAGGGTCTTGTTCTGAGAGGCTTTGATTGACAGGTGTGTTCAGGGTCTTGTTCTGCTCAGTCGAGTCCTGTGGAGGTACGAATCCCCCCGTCTCTGATAAGAGGGAGACACAAGGTCCTGACAACACATTTATCTCCGCTTTGTAATGCGATCGGCCTCTCCCTGCGGTGGAGCGTCTCCCCTGGCAACGACCTCTCGTGAAGGTCGCGTAGCTGAGAATGGTGAACAAGTCGATCAGGGTAAAATAAATCACCGTAATAGTGTAAAACCAAGGTGTTGAGTTTCTTGCTCTTGTGTTTTACAAAAAAAGAAGAAGAAAAAAACACAAACAAGATTGATAGTGTGACTCTCACTGCTCATGATGTGATGTGAAGGAATCGAATCAAACAGAAGAAACAGTCTACAAATGGGGGAAATAATACATTTTTGACAAATAATATCTCTTTTATATGAATTCTTTCACAAATTCAGCAATGAGATTAAATAATAAAGTTAGATTATAAAATACTTTTATATTACGTTTATAACGTAACAGCATATAACATAACATATAACCTAACAACATAACATAACATAACATATAACATAACATAACAGCATATAACATAACATAACAGCATATAACATAACATATAACATAACATATAACATAACAGCATATAACATAACAGCATATAACATAACAGCATATAACATAACATAACAGCATATAACATAACATAACAGCATATAACATAACATATAACATAACAGCATATAACATAACATATAACATAACAGCATATAACATATAACATAACCTATAACATAACATATAACATAACATATAACATAACATATAACATAACATAACAGCATATAACATAACATATAACATAACATATAACATAACATATAACATAACAGCATATAACATAACATATAACATAACATATAACATAACAGCATATAACATAACATATAACATAACATATAACATAACAGCATATAACATAACATAACAGCATACTGTATAACATAACCTATAACATAACCTATAACATAACCTATAACATAACCTATAACATAACATATAACATAACATATAACGTTTCGGTTACTCACGTAACCTCTGTTCTCTCTAGAAGAGGGAACGAGTATTGCGTAGTTGCTTACGCTACGGGAAAGCCTTTCTTTCTCGAGATACTGAAGCCAAAAATTATCCTTAATTTTTATAATCTTGTCAACGCAGTGCGGCAGCCTGCAGACCTAGGGCAAGCTTACTAGCGTGCCCATTGGCTGCCCTGCGGCAACTGCAGCAGCCTACCGCTGAGCCCTTGGCGTGACGTCACGACCAATGAGCGCGCTTGGCGCGCTTAATGCGTCACAGCCCGCGAAAAGGGGTGTGGCTTAGCGTATATAAACAGGGCTCGGAGGCTGCTTCTCTGGTTTCTGTCGCATGAAGCGAAATGAGCTCGTGGTGCGAGCACGGCGGGCTACGCAATACTCGTTCCCTCTTCTAGAGAGAACAGAGGTTACGTGAGTAACCGAAACGTTCTCTTACGAGAGGTTCTCTCGTATTGCGTAGTTGCTTACGCTACGGGAACGCCCTTGTCAACGCCGTGCGCGCCCAGCATCCACTGAATGAGTCCCAGGGAGAGCCCGGGGAACGTGATAGCAGAGAGCCGGGCGGCCCGAAGAGGGCTAGCGCCGTACATAAGCACACACTAGGGGGTTAGGAGCGGCACGGCCGGTCCGAACTGACAATTCCCTGCATAGTGCAGCTCAACCAGTAGAGCTAAATCACACAACGTAGCCCGCGCACAGATAGTGGGCTGGCATACGCGAGACTTAGACTGATAACACTTTCGCCTGCAAGGCGGGAACATCCAGGTTGTAAAACCTAACAAATGTGGAGGGGGAGGCCCAGCCTGCCGCTGCACAAATGTCATGAATGGGAATCCCGCTGGACCACGCCCACGACGAGGCCATGCCTCTGGTGGAGTGAGCTTGAATGCCCAATGGGCACTGCAGGTCTTTAGACGCATAAGCAGCAGCAATAGCGTCCACTATCCATCTGGACAGGCTGTGTTTCGAGGCGGCGAGACCCTTGGTGCGCCCGCCAAACGAAACAAAGAGCTGTTCCACCACTCGTTTGACTGAAGACAGTGCTATCAGAAAAACGGTTTTGAGCGTGAGGTATTTCATATCCACAGTTTCCAAGGGTTCGAAGGGATGCGCTTTCAGGGCCTCCAAGACCAGTGAAAGATCCCACATAGGAACCGAGGGGGGTCGCGGGGGGTTCATCCTCCTGGCTCCTCTAAGGAAGCGGATGACGAACTCGTTCCTTCCTAATGCGCGGCCCAGCTCTGAACAGAGAGCGCTGAAATGGCCGTGACATAGACTTTGAGCGTGGAGGGGGACCTGCCCGCGTCCAGTAACTCTTGAAGGAAACACAGTACTCGCGATACCCCACATGTCTGTGGATCGAGCCCCTTAGCAGTGCACCATCTGTTAAACACTGACCATTTCGACATGTAGAGCCGCCTCGTAGAGGGGGCTCTAGATTGTATGATCGTGTTCATGACCCCGTCTGGCAGATCAGCGTGTAATCGTTGAGGCTCCACGCATGCAGAGACAGCGCTCTGGATGGGGATGCCATATCGAGCCGCGGGCTTGAGAGAAAAGGTCTCTCTTCACCGGTATCGGCCAGGGGGCTGAGTCTGCCAGCTGTATTAGATCCGGGAACCAAGCTTGGTTCTCCCAGTATGGGGCTAAGAGGAGCACTGTGTGGCGCGCTTCCCTGATTCTCTTGATGACCTGAGGCAGCAGAGAGACCGGGGGAAAAGCATACAGCGGGCCGCTGGGCCGGGTCTGGGCCAGCGCGTCCTCGTTCTTCGAGAAGAACTCTGGGCAATGAGCGTTGTCTTTGACGCAAAAAGGTCGACTTTCGCTTTGCCGAAACGGCGCTACAGTGACTGGACTGTTTGGGGGTGTTGAGACCACTCCCCAGGGGGAACGCTGTCCCTGGACAGTCTGTCGGGGCCCTCGTTCAGGTGGCCAGGCACATGCGCGGCTCTCAGCGAGCGCAGAGAGTGCTGAGCCCACACGAGGAGGCGTTCCGCCAGGGTGCAGAGCGTCTGATCTGACACCGCCCTGGCGATTCACATAGGCCACTACCGATGTATTGTCCGTGCGGACTAGAACATGGTGACCGTGGAGGAATGGGAGGAAGTGTTTGAGAGCTTTCTCGACCGCGAGCATCTCTAGACAGTTTATGTGTAGGAGATTCTCCTGGTCTGACCAGCGGCCATAGACCGGTCTGCCTTCGAAGAGCGCTCCCCAATCTAGGTTGGAAGCATCTGTCGAGACAACTTTCCGGTGTGAAATCACTCCCATAGTCACTCCTGTGTGATACCATTCGGCTGCCAGCCAGGGCTGCAGGGCTGAAAAGCAGCTCTGATTCACTCTGACTCGCAAGCCGCCGGCCGCCCAGGCTCGGTGGGGCATGCGCGCTTTCAGCCAGCGTTGAAGCGGGCGCATGCGCAGTAAGCCCAGCTGGAGCGCTGCTGCAGCTGAGGCAATATGCCCCAGGATACGCTGGAATGTCCTCAGCGGAACCCGGCTGCCTATTTGGAGGGATGCGGCGAGGAGGCGGATGCGGCGCGCGCTGCTCCGACAGTCTGGCCGTCATAGCCACCGAGTCCAGTTCTATTCCAAGAAGGAAATTGACTGACGGGGCGATAGCGAGCTCTTGGTCCAGTGACCGAGAGACCCAGATCCTCCAGATGGCTGAGAAGCGCTGTTCCGTGAGACACAAGTTCCGTCTCTGACAGCGCTAGAATAAGCCAATCGTCCAGATAATTCAGTATTCGCATTCCCTGTTTTCTCAGGGGAGCGAGAGCGTGTCCATGCATTTCGTAATGTACGGGGTGCCAAAGACAGTCCGAAGGGCAGGATTGTGTACTGATATACTCGACCGTTGAAGGCGAATCTCAAGAATGGCCTGTGACGGGGAGTTATCTGGATCTGAAAATATGCGTCTTTTAGATCGAGAGAGATAAACCAATCTCCTGGGCAAATCTGCGCGAGGATTTTTCTGGTTGTGATCATTTTGAACGGCCGTCTCATGAGGGCTTTGTTCAGATGTCTCAGATCTAAAATAGGTCTTAACGCTCCGTCCTTCTTGGGTACGAGGAAGTAGCGGCTGTAAAGGCTCGACTCGCTTAGAGAAGGATGAACCTGTTCTATAGCCCTTTTGCGCAGTAGCTTCGCTATTTCGGCTTGAAGCAGGTGCGCAGCTTCTGAACTCACTTTCGTCTCCGTCTGTGCTAGAAAGCGCGGAGGGCGACGAGCGAATTGAAGCGAATAGCCGTGTTTTATAGTACTCAGCACCCATTCTGACGCGCCCTGAATAGCTTCCCATGCTTCCGCATGCATAGCTAGGGGTCGAATGGTCTCTGGGTTCAGATCGCCGCGCTGCGCGGGATTGGGGAACCTGTATCAGAGAGGATGGAGCGGCGTGCGCGCCGCTGGTGCTCGAACACGGGGGCTGGTAAACAGTATTGGCCGGCTGTACAGCGTTCGGTAGCTCGGTCCCAGAGGATGGAGCGCGATTTGCTGACAAACACCCCTGGCGCGAAAGCGGCGTGGGGATTGTAATGTCTAAAAGTGAGTGCGCGTGCACCTGAGCGGGCGCAGAGTTTACACTTATGACACGGCCAGAGTTTGGGAGCTTAGAGGGTGTGCGACCCGAGGTAACTGAATGGCAGAGCGAGCAGCGGGTAGGTGTGAGCACAAAGTTGTGGGCACATTTACTACACTTAGTACTCGAGCGGCTTGTGTCCGCTTTATGAGAGAGCGCTCTATGCGCGTTACCATGGGGACCATGTTTGTGTGAAGCAGTGAGCACATGGGAGTGGGCACATTTTCTACACTTATAACACCCTCGGCTTGAGCCGCTGTTGCCCGGGGTAACCGAGTGGCAGAGCGAGTTACAGGTAGATGTGAGCACAGAGTTGTGGGCACATTTACTACACTTATTACTCGAGCGGCGTGTGACCGCTTTATGAGAGAGCGCTCTGAACGCGTTACCATGGGGACCGTGTTTGTGTGTAGCAGTGAGCACATGGGAGTGGGCACATTTTCTACACTTGTAACACCATCGGCGTTATAGAGCAAATGCTTGATGGCTCATATGTTTAGACGCTCATAAATACTCAAGCACCATCCTGTGAGATGCGGGTTCGCTTTCTGTATGTAAGAAAGCTGGCCGCGAGCTCGGAGAAGACAGCAGAAAAAATATTTTCTGCCGCCAGAGCCGGATTTGAACACGGTTCTCCAGTGCAGAAGCGTAAAATTCTGCCACTGAGCCACAGGGGCACACATGAGCTTCCAGTTGGTGCGAGCATATGACCGAGCGTCGTGTTTCGGCGTTTGTTTGCAGGCGCGCGTGTATTAAAACAGGCCCGTTTACTGCAGTATTATTATTTCCAGCCGCCTGAACTTAGAGGGGACTGAGAAATATGTATCCCGTGAGATGCGGGTTTGCTTTCTGTGTGTAAGAAAGCTGGGTCTCTGGTGCGGAAGTCTAATGTTCTGCCACTGAGCCACAGGGGCACACATGAGCTTCCAGTCAGTGCGAGCATATGACCGAGCGTTTGTTTGCAGGCGCGCGTGTATTACAACAGGCTCGTTTACTGCAATAATAGTATTTCCAGCCGCCTGAACTTAGAGGGGACTGAGAAATATGCGAGGATTGGAGGAAGTCCGGCCTAAGCGGGACGAAAACACTCTCTCTTCCTCCTTTCGCCGGTGCTCGTGACGTCCGCTCTGATATCCCTTGAGAACGGCGCAGTTGCGCGGCTCGAACAAAGGGAGAGAGAGCGGGAAGATGTCATTATGTGCTGTGACATCGTTTGTTTGCAGGCGTGCGTGTATAACAGGCTCATTTACTGCAATATAGATATTTCTAGTCGTTGTGTGTAAGAAAGCTGGCCGCGAGCTCGAGAGAAGCAAGCAGAAAAAAGTTTTTCTGCTGCCAGAGCCGGATTCGAACACGGGTCTCTGGTGCGGAAGTCTAATGTTCTGCCACTGAGCCACAGGGGCACACATGAGCTTCCAGTCAGTGCGAGCATATGACCGAGCGTTTGTTTGCAGGCGCGCGTGTATTACAACAGGCTCGTTTACTGCAATAATAGTATTTCCAGCCGCCTGAACTTAGAGGGGACTGAGAAATATGCGAGGATTGGAGGAAGTCCGGCCTAAGCGGGACGAAAACACTCTCTCTTCCTCCTTTCGCCGGTGCTCGTGACGTCCGCTCTGATATCCCTTGAGAACGGCGCAGTTGCGCGGCTCGAACAAAGGGAGAGAGAGCGGGAAGATGTCATTATGTGCTGTGACATCGTTTGTTTGCAGGCGTGCGTGTATAACAGGCTCATTTACTGCAATATAGATATTTCTAGTCGCCTGAGCTAGGAGGGGACTGAGAAATGTGTGAGAAACGGAGGTGGCCGGAGAGTGACGCGCGCGACCGAGACGCGGGGTAGCTTTCTTATAACGTAAAGGAAGCCAGCCCGTGACCGTCTACTTCTGACATCCCTTGTGAGCGGCGCCTTGCGCGGCTCGAACAGAGGGGGAGAGGGCGTGCGTCATCCGGGGGGGGGTAGCTTCCTTGTAACGTAAAGGAAGCTATAGCCCGTGACCGTCCGTTCTGACATCCCTTGTGAGCGGCGCCGTTTGCGCGGCTTGACAGAGGGGAGTAACCAGCTGGTCTGCTTCATCCCCTGAGGCGACGGCAGTGCGGGCAGAGGCCGGCCGCTGCGCGTCGGTGAAGGGCGGGGGAGAAGGAGAGAGCGAGGCTCGCGGGAGGGGCTCCGGCGAGCGCTCAGCTATAACCACCGGCTCGGAAGGCCTTTGAGAGCGGCGTTTTTCCTTACGCGGCCCGGAAGAGGCAGCCGGAGAAGGTGGAGGATCGTGAAACATGGCGAGTCGAGCCCGCAGGGTCGACATCGGCAAGTCCTCACACTGTTCGCAGCCGCCCGTGAAGGGCGCGGGCTGCGTGGTCGAAACCCAGGCAGAGAGCGCAGATCACGTGGCGGTCTCCGTCGCTGAGCGCGGCTCTGCACGAGCCACAGGATGAGCGAGGCATTTGCAACAACGCCTCGCGCTCTTTTAGATGCAAAGTGTGTCGCGGGGCGAACACACAAACACATACAACACAGAGCAGTAAAAGGATATATTCGCCGGATAGCGAAGCAGGCAGGGAAAGCTGAAGGCGGCGAAGGCGGCCGGCGTCCTCAGGCTGAGATCCTCGGCGTGCTGGTCGCTTGATTCGACGGCGGCTTCCTCAGAGAGCAGCGATGCGTAGAGCTTCGCTGAAAAGACAGAAATCAGAGAAGCAGCCTCCGAGCCCTGTTTATATACGCTAAGCCACACCCCTTTTCGCGGGCTGTGACGCATTAAGCGCGCCAAGCGCGCTCATTGGTCGTGACGTCACGCCAAGGGCTCAGCGGTAGGCTGCTGCAGTTGTCGCAGGGCAGCCAATGGGCACGCTAGTAAGCTTGCCCTAGGTCTGCAGGCTGCCGCACTGCGTTGACAAGATTATAAAAATTAAGGATAATTTTTGGCTTCAGTATCTCGAGAAAGAAAGGCTTTCCCGTAGCGTAAGCAACTACGCAATACGAGAGAACCTCTCGTAAGAGAACATAACATATAACATAACATATAACATAACATATAACATAACATATAACATAACATAACAGCATATAACATAACATATAACATAACATAACAGCATATAACATAACATATAACATAAAGACAAATAACAACAACAACATGTAACAACTTGTAACATATATAACATAAAACATGTTTAACATATAACATAAAACATAAAATATAACAACGTATAACTCAAAAATATTCAACATACTGTACACAAGGGTTTATAGCTGCATCAAATCATGAATCAAATTCTACTTTTTCAAGACAACAATGAGATCTTTTATATCTCAGTTGTTTCACCAAGACAGCAGTGAGATTAAATGTATAAAATAATTGATTTATTAATACAATACAATACAATACAATACAATAATTCAAAATACATGGCTACAAAAAAATATCAATCAAATTCTGCTTTTTTAAGACAATAATGAAATCTCTTTCATATATCAATTGATTAAATTTATAAAATTTATTTATTTATTTATAATATAATATAATTATTATATATAAAACAATGATAGAATTTCAAATAAAAGGAATTATAATATTTTTAAGTCTTAAACTGCAGATTTTTCAAGATTCCAGTCTGCTATCAATAGTAATTTCAATATAAACTCAAACATCTTTCATTGTGTTCCACATCGATATATCATACTGTGTGAATTTTTATTTATTTCTCCTATACATTTATAAGAAAAAGCTTAGACAAACATCTTTAAATCTGAACACACACATCACGTCACACTTCTACAACACTCAATAAATAATAACGGGTTCCAGCACCAATCATTATTAGTCTGTGTGGTTGATATTCTAGACGTGTCTTAAGGGCATAAAGGACTGGTGTGCATTTTCATTAGCTCATCTGTATGCAAATTCAAGATCAAACAGAGGCCCCTCCCCTTTACCAGACTGGGTCAAAACCTCATACTGATGATGAGCCAGAACAAGTTAAATCTAGAGCTTTTTAAAAACACATTTAACAATATCATTTATTATGTATTTGATTAACTAGAAGATAGATAATTCATAAAACGTGCTTTATATATGTTTAGAGAATATTTAAAAGCACATAAAACATGCTTTATATATCTTTAAAAGCTCTTTGCAGAATGTGAAACATCTTTCCCAGTCGTCCTCATGATTGGTCCACTTTTGATCTGTGAATCCCTGTGTCCGCTGAGGACAGGACTCGTATTACACTGTCCATCTCGCTGGCATCTAGTCTCCATGACGGAAAATCATTTCTTTTGCAATTACCTCCACGGCACTGTGAAATGAAATGTCATCCTGTTTGGTGGTTTTGGGCTTTCTGAAAACTCTCGTGTTGCAGCTGATTTAATGCAAACCTGTCACTGATGTTTCCTTTAAATAAACGTCATCTCAGCTGTTTTAGCGAGATCACCTGACCATAACCCTCTCTGGAGGGCCGATTCGAGCGAATATTTAAAGGGGTGGTTGATTATGATTTCACTTTTCTAACTTTAGTTAGTGTGTAATGTTGCTGTTTGAGCTTAAACAACATCTGCAAAGTCACAACGCTCAAAGTTCAAAGCAAAGGGAGATATTTGCTTTTAAAGAAACTGCTTTTTAAGGACTACAACAAACGGCTGGTAGAGACTACACAAGCTTCCTCTCGGGTTAGTGACATCACTAACCCTAAAATTTACATAAACCCCGCCCCCGTAACACGATTTATAGATTGTCATGATAGAATATGCTAATCAATGACTAGAAGATAACTACACATCAGCTACATAAATCCATCAACTAACCATTCAGAAAGGTTGTCTACATGTTGTCTCTTCTACTTGAGTCTCTCCATCATTGTCTGACTCCGGTTTGAACATAAAAGACTCAAAGTTTTTGAAATTTTCAGTGCATGTGCATGTGAGGTAAAAGGCCACAAGCTGTTGTAGCTCCGCCCCCTGTGCTGGGAGCAGCAGCTCATTTGCATTTAAAGGGACAGACACAAAAACGGAGCGTTTTTGCTCACCCTCAAAAAGTGACAACTTTAACATGCTATATAAAAATATCTGTGGGGTATTTTGAGCCAAAACTTCACATACACACTCATCAGAGACTTATTTTACATCTTGTGAAAAGGGCATTATACACCCCTTTAATATTTTTGCAGCTAAACATAAAAAATTCCAAACTTTATTTGTAGATCATTTCATCCATTGGGGAGCAGGGGAGTCTCAAGAGAAACCAGGTTATCCCTGTATATATTTCTGTTGATATGAAAAATCGGGTACATTTACCAATATAGCGAGTGAATTATGTATGCGATGTACAGTATATTATGATCTTATGATGAACTATACGCCTTATTGTTCAAAGCGTTTCTAAGGATGCTGATTTTTAGAGGGCAGACTGAACATGGTTTGTGTAATATTAGCAACACATTATTAGCTGTTTGATAACATAGTCAAGCAAAAGGCTAATCATATTAATCACCGTTATGTGTTCGACAATGTAATGAGCGAGACATTAAACTCATTATCATTCTGATACATCAACTTGTAGTCAAAGCTGTATAATTCCCTCTTCCTCTTCTTCTTCTGAATCAGTTTCTGGTTCAAACATACAGTATATGAGTGAATTAAACCAGTATTTACACTTGCCATTGTGCAGCGTTTACTACAGTAAAGTTAAGCGCATGGATCAGGTATTTTGAGCTTGTGTGAGTGAGTGGAGGCGGGGCTAATTTGCATATTCATGTATCAGGTATTTTGAGCTTGTGTGAGTGAGTGGAGGTGGGGCTAATTTGCATATTCATGTATCAGGTATTTTGAGCTTGTGTGAGTGAGTGGAGGCGGGGCTAATTTGCATATTCATGGTTCCGCTTATACTAAATTAAGTAAGGGTGTCAAGTTACTTAAGCTGTATTAATGCATGCATTTTTTCTCTCTCACAAATATGGCATTTTGATGAGTTTTAAGGGATACAATTATTACAGGGGGACTTTAAATAAAGAATATTACCATTAAATTCTTCATTGGCTAGAATTACAGGCAGTGATAAAATGGTTCAGGATTCCTGATGTAACTTTTATAGATGATCTTGACAGTCCTCTGTCCTTCCTCTGCTTTTCTGGATCATGTACTATCAGATTTTATGTTACAGGCTACTGGGCTTTACACTTACACATATATTTTCTACATTTTGGAAAACAATTGGTTATTTTTCTGTTTGTTAGTATGTAAATGCAGGCGGTTTACAGTCAGAGTTTGACCTCAGTATGAACTGTGGCTTTGGGTTTCAGTCAGTGGATGTGATGTGAATGTACAGTGTGCTGGTGATATCTCACATTGATGCAGTGCTAATGTATCAGATGGGAAGTGAAGTTTTATTGTGTTAGACTTCTGATGAGGCAGTCTCGTGGGAAAGAGAAGCTCGTTCACTAATGTGTGTGTCCGTCAGCAGTCGGCCGCTTCTGGGAAACCGGCTCGGAATATAATATAACCCGTGGGCATACGCTGACATTCATCTCTATAGTAAGAAGAGGTGAAGACCTCGGTAGTTAAAAGGAAATAGATGAACCTGTGGTAAGCCCACATTATAAAACAAACCGTTGTTCTCACAATCTTTATTGGTAACTGGTAGGTTTTCTGATATAAATTGGGATTGTAATTTTAGGGACTGTTTACACAAGACTATTTTCAACTGAAAACGTAAAACTTTGTATGCATATTGACCGTTCGTTTACATGACAATGCCGTTTTGGGTGCCTGAAAATGCAAAGTTTTCAAAGTGTAAGTTTCTGAAAACGTTCTCCATGTAAACAACAAAAAAACGTGAACCTCTGAAGACGATGGCGTCATGCACATGCGTATTACGTGTTCAGTCTATAGTGTTTCATCACACTATCAATAAAAATATCTGTGGGGTATTTTGAGCTAAAACTTCACTCTGGTGACATCGAAGACTTATTTTACATCTTGTGAAAAGGGCATTATCACCCCTTTAACCAAACACAGATTAGTTTAACACTGGTTAGTTCTGGAACCAGCTGTCTGGTTGACTCCATTTAAACTCATAACAGAAGATCTTGCTGACCGCTATAAAATATTTACCTCTGCTTGTCAGACTCATGCAACATTTACCGGCTGGGAAAGGTGACATGCGGTTCTCAGTGTGAATCCTCCCTGAACTGGGTCATGTTATGGCTGACAGTTTTCTCCTGTAGGTCCTTCTTAGACAGCACATTTATAAAACTACACAACATATGACTGGAGCTCAAACAGCTCTCTAATTTGGACCGAAGCCATGTTAAGAAAACCTCAATATGAATATTTCATGAGAGGAAAATGAAGGGTCGTCAACCTAAGTCTCGTCTTTTAGTAAAAGATGATGGAATGGTAGTTGGTCATTCTTAGTAAACAGTGCCATTTATGCAGACTTTTTAATTTATTTTTAATGATGACTAATTATTCTGCATAACAATTTAAATATTGAGCTTGACAAGGCCGATATACAGTAAGTGGAAACATAATTACATACTAATAAAAGTTGTAAGAGAAAGGTACTTTTATATGATATCATAAATATAACCCAAACCCTAATCTTTTAAAGTCCCCCTCTGGTGAAAATCAAGCTTTTAATGTTGTTTATATGTCTATGTGGGGTTTTTAATATGCTTTAAGACAAATCATGTGTAAATTCATAAGTCGACACCATTGCTGAGTATTTCCTCCTTAAAACGGCAGTGAACCAAAGACAGTCTCAAAAACACGCTTTGAAATCGCTGGTGTTTCTGACGTCACAAACTACCTTGTAACCAATCAGATCAACGTGTGATCGTCAACCAGTGGATCTCTGAGCTGAGTGAGTGAGTGGAGGCGGGGCTCATTTGCATATTCATAGAACCACGCATACTAAATGAGGCAAGAGTGTAGAGTCCTTCAAGATATTTTAAGACATGAAGAAATATGTAATTTTGTTGTATATTATGTAAATAAATATGTAATTATTAACTACAGGGGGACTTTAAGAGACAAATGTCAATTCATAATGTCAAATTCTCAGAAAATGCATAAAATGTTTTACAACTACATTGTGTTTTGTGGTGTGTACTGATCTTACACATTTAACCTTATTAATTATTATTCTCAAGTATAGAAGTGAGTCAAATCTGGCCTAAATTTGAAGCATTTCTAAATACAACTCCTCTGGGGTTTGTTCTTGCTTAAAGTTTTCAAAGCCTCTGCAGGCGTTTTTTTTTTTTTTTTTTTTGTAAACAATTAAATCTTTTAATTGGTTACATTTCTTTTTATGTTTTACCAGAAAGGTAAAGGTAAAATATAAGCTAACCATTAAAGGGTTAGTTCACCCAAACATTAATATTCTGTCAGTAATTACTCTCCCTCATGTTGTTCCAACCCCGTAAGACTTTTGTTTATCTTCGGAACACAAATTAAGATATTTTAGATGAAATCTGAGAGCTGTCTCACTCTGTAATCGATATATGCCATCCCAGAAAACTTAGTAAAGACGTCGTTAAAATAGTCTAAGTGACTCCAGTGGCTCAACCTTAAGTTTATCAAGCAACGAGAATACTTTTTGTGTGTAGCTCGTCCTGGGTCGACGTTTCGTTCAGTAACATTAGGCAGTTTTGATTTATATGCTGTAAAATGTTGATGATCGCGTTATTTTACATATGCATCTGCTTATACCTAAGACCTAAGATTGCTCTTTTCTGCATTTTCTTCGCCTGTGATTTGATCTGGAGATTCTGCACTCTTTCAGAAGATGTGTTATAGCGCCCCCTACCGTATAACTGTAAAAACACGGACATTTCCGTCAATGGCGGGGAAATAGTAAAAACAACAAAAAAAAGTTTGTCATGTTCACTCTGCATTACACACTCAAACGAGTTCATATTGTCTATTATCCCAGTAATAAGTAATGGCGATATATTTCACACAGTTGGTAATGTGTACGACTGGTAAGCCTGTTTATTCCCCTCTCTGAGGTGGAGCCTTTGCTTCAGTGATAAGCTCCACCTCTTCTGTTCACTGCTGCTCAAACCAACGCTGCGGTCAGGTTGGTCTCTTTGTTTTCATTCCAGACCTTCCCAACCCCAGATTTATCTCCTCATATCCAGCTTTAACAGGGTCGGTAAATCGACTGGCTCTACAGGCCTAAAAACCCTGTCGCAAAATGGAGGGAGCCGTTTGTCCGAGGGCCTGTAAATTTCTGGAGCTTTTTAAAGAGCAGCCTGCCGCCTCTAAAACCCAATAAAGAAGAGTATCCAGAGTCTCACATGAACCATGAATGAGCTTCAGCCCAGCGGGGGAGAAGAGACCTTATACCCGCTCAAATCTCTTCTTGGTTTGACTGGAATAAATGGAAATTGGGGGCCTTAAAGGGATAGTTCACCCAAAAATGAAAATTACCCCATGATTTACTCACCCTGAAGTCATCCTACTTGATGACTAGGTGGTTACTTTTCTCTGCAGGGTTTTACCCTCGCTATGGCTCACATTGTGTGGAATCTGCTCTAGGCAATGCCTACATCAATCTGGATATATTTGTGAAAATGGTATTTTAGTTTCAAAGCACTATAGCACTTTCAATCACTGAAATGTCGGAAATCGCTAAAATCATCTTAATGCGAATGTGTAAACCATTATAAAACCTCACTTAGATGATACAGAGAGACCAGACGTAATAAAGTTCTTCTGGCATGAAAATGCAATTCCTCATGTTTTGCCGCAGATCAGCAGTTGTGAGTAAATTTTGCCTCTTTGCAAGAATGTAATATGAAGATTGTACAAAGTAATATTAATCTTGAAAGTGAATAGCACACAGCAGGCACATACTAGTTCAAACTAGATATTTGTTAGTTCACTATTCAGTAAATGACTAAATGTCAACGTTTTTCAGATACCTCCATTTTCACACTCATGCGAATTTGGGAAGAGCATCTTCAAAAAGCTCAGGTTTCTATCACAGTCTCAGTGTGAACGAATAGCCAAAATTCATTTTCTAATGTATCAGGATTAGTTGGAAGTTCTTGTCATCCAATCGATTGTTAGTTTTCTTGTGCCTCAGTGCTGACCTGTAATGGTCATGTTAGATTAGCGATTTGGTGGCGATTTCAGCACTGGACTGTCCTGTCCAGTGAAATCACACTAGAGTCTGGCCAATAAACTCTAATGGCCCTGTCAATCCCCATCTCCAGTTAGTAGCGTGTTCTTGTGTACTGAGATCGATGCCTGGGCCACCAGTACGGTGTGTGTGTGTGTGTGTATGTGTGGACATGTTTTTCTACACCGGTGGGGACTTAAACCTGAATGCACACAGACTCATGGGGACTCGTGTCACTGTGGGGACCTAAATTGAGGTCCCCATGGGTACAAAAGCTTATAAATCATACAGAATTAGTTTTTTTGAAAATGTAAAAATGCAGAAAGTTTCCTGTGATGGGTAGGTTTAGGGATAGGGGCAGTGTAAGGGGATAGAATATACAGTTTGTACAGTATAAAAACCATTACGTCTATGGAGAGTCCTCACAAAGATAGTGCACCAGACATGTGTGTGTGTGTGTGTGTGTGTGTGTGTGTGTGTGTGTGTGTGTGTGTGTGTGTGTGAGGTCCAAGCTTACAGCACAGCACTGGTTCCCATGTAGCATCTCCACCAGAGTAATGAATCACTCAACAAATGTTGGTCTTGGACTCTCTGGCTGGAGAGGACGAAACAGAAGAAGAATAAAACAGCAGGGAGAGTTTCCACCGCCACCAAAACACATTGCCTGAACCGTATACTCGAAACCATGAGTATTTGCTTTACCGGACCCTGCTGAAACGACCAGTTTAAACCAGCATGAATTCCCATGCCGGCTGGTTTATGCTGGTTTGATGCTGGAATTTTCAGCATCATTACTCCAGTCTTCAGAGTCACATGATCCTTCAGAAATCATAATAATATGATGATTTGCTGCTCAAGAAACATTTATTGTTATCGATGTTGAAAACCGATGAGCTGATTCATATTTTCGTGGAAACCCTCATACAATTTTTTTTTTTTTTTTTTTTCAGGATTCTTTGATGAATTTAAATTTAAAAATAACAATATTTATTTGAAATAGAGTTTTTTGGAACAGTATAATAATCTTTTACTCCCACTTTTGATCAATTTAAGGCATCATTCTGTATAAAAGTAACATTCTGTTGTATTATAGATGGAAGACTGACTATAAGTTATAGAAGACTGACATTTACAAGATTCATTTTTATTTTATATTTGTATTTTTATTTAATTTGATCTTAATTTAGTTTAGTTTATAATATTAATATGAACCAATATACAAAAGTAGTAGCACATCAATATATATATATATATATATATATATATATATATATATATATATATATATATATATATATATATATATATATATATATATATATATATGTACCAATATATAACGTGCTGCGTTAACGCGAGACTCTTATCGCGCGATAAAAAAAATATCGCCGTTAATCTATTCCCCAAGTTGGGTTGGGAGATGGCTCTACTACAAAAGCTGATGACGCAATCTACCCGCGGCCGCGAGGTAAACCCGGCTGCAACGCATAATTCGTCGTCATCTTAAGTAAACACGGCTGTAAGTGAAAGCTGCAACATCCATTATTTGGACTTGGTTCGGATTTAAGCCGTCCGACAAACAGCAGCAAACTATCAGACTGTGTGGGGTAACGGTTCGGTAAGTTAACACACGACTAATCCGTTCTACCACCTCAAATTCAAAACGAAACTGAAACTGATATCACTGAATACCAGCGCGCGCGTATTATTCTCAATCCAATATATCTTAGTGGTGTAACGTTAACACATAATCTCTGTCTATGCCCGATTTTAAGAATCGTTGTTGTGTTTCTTTTTAACTGAAAAGACATCAGTTAGACAATATTATAACTTTAAATTTGGGGTTTCATAAGCTCAAAGCTATTATAAACATTAGACCTACTTAAGATCTCTGCAGCTAGTGTACTTAAATTTTATTTATCTGCAAAATTATGTTGTATACTTACAGTTTTGCACAATATATGTTCTCAAAACTACATATACCCTTTAAAAAAATGAGCAGTTGTTTAGCAGGGTCTGTGTAACCTGTTCTGTAATGGTTTTATTATAATATACTCTATATCGTTATCGCAAGAGGCTGCAATGTATATCAAAATATAGATTTTAGGCCATATCGCCCATACCTAATTGATAGCCTATAGTTGATAATAACATAGGCCTATGTTGCCTACGGATGGTAACAGTACAGAAGTAACCTTTTACAGTCTATGAGTAGAACAGCTTTCTCAAGCAGTTTGTGATGCATTTTGGAAACAGGAGATGAGCCCCTGGTCTAATGCGCCACCTGGCTTGAGAAACCCGTTCTCAAAGACTTAGCCTACTTTTATAGTCATTATTTGGGTAGCACACATATTCTGAATGCCTTCGGCAGAATTCGAATGAGCCATTTTAATACCTCTAATATATATATATATATATATATATATATATATATATATATATATATATATATATATATATATTTTTTTTTTTTTTGCACCTTTCCTAATTAGGCCTATACTGCATAAACCATATGTTTTGTCCCAGCCCTACTGTTTTGTCTGATGTCTTGTCTGATATTTTGTTCTTGACGCTCTTACATTATTATACTTATGAACTGTGACACACAGCCTTCTGGGACAGTGTTTAGGAATCTTGGCTGATTGGTCAGTCGTGGCCTTCTGTGCTCATGTATTGTGGCATAATAACTGGTAAACTGTATATTTGTTTGGCATATTTTTCTACATTAAGTCATGTCTGGTATCACTACTCTCTGCCTTCTCACATAATAAAATAATTTCATCTGAAATAATTATTTACTTTTTAATTTATTTGCTAAATAAAGTCCACTTTACATCAGGGTCTGGATCCGGACTGAGGTTTTTTTTTTTATTATTTTGCATTAATAACCATGCATTATCTCTTAAATATACTTTCAGTATTATACTGTAGCTCTGTACAACTGATTTGCTCATATCAGTACTAGTACTTAGACACAAATCTCCCCAGAAAGTGTCCTTTAAGAGTTTAAAAGCTGTTCTGTTGTAAAAGGCTGATTTTGTGTATAGTTTATAAGGGTATGAAAGCCCTCAGCGTGCTCAGTGAAAGCTTTCTGTCTGCTGTTATAAAGCAGAGCCTGTGGAGATGAATGAATGCTGTTCTCTGTTCAGCGCTGATAGCATCTCTCACTGCATGCTCTTTCACATTAACAGAGAGCGAGAGCATGGCATGTCTGTAACCGGCTAATGCCAGACAAAGGAATCCACATCACTTTTCTCTCCTTGTCCCTCACAAAGACATGCACATGTATACGAGTCTTTATGTTCACCTGCATGGGTCTCTGTTTTGAGCTTTAGCGGCGATGCTAATGCTAAAGCAGCTCGTACAATCTTACCATACTTAAGTGGAGATATCTTACAGCAAAAATTACACATTACTGTGCTTGAGTAAAAGTCTTAAACTTCAGTATTTTCCTTGTACTGAATGTAGCTCAGAGATGCACTAGTTCTCAACACTTAAGAAACATGCCAGTGAAAGACTAGAAACAGTTGATTTGTGAGGAGAGCGATCACATGTTTATTTTCCAAAAATAAAATAAAACTGAACACCTCAATATTGCAACATAACACAATATTGACACAACAGCCTCAAAAAGCCCATGAGTAAACCAAAAACTGTCCTTGCATAATATAATATTAGTTAATTAAAATGCAGCTTAAGTGTAATTAAATAGAGTACACTTTCATTAATACACACTTTTAAAAGTGCACTTTGTAATTATGTCAAATTAAGTTTTGCTTTAAAGTGCGTTGTAAATTGTTTTAATAATCTTTTGTCATGCTTTAAAGAAATACACTTTTGTTGACTAACGTACTAAAGTAAAATATCATTTTAAATGTTGTGTGTTGGAACTTTTGCAACTTCAAATGTGTAATTACAAACATATTTAAACACATGACATTGTTTTAATAGAAATTATATATAAGTATATTTTAGTTTACCATAAATTCTTGTCTGTTCATTCCGCAGCACTTTAACCATATTGGGTCAAAAAGCTCTCTAAAGTTAAGCTGATTTCATTTCATGTAATTTATTTTCACATGCAGTTAAATGTCCAAAAACATTACATTCAGTTTGCACATAGAGTATATTATTTTCATAATTTGATGTCCCTATGAGGCAGGACTGTAGACAAACATGTAAAACGAGCAGCGACTCTATGAATGAGAGTGAATTGTGATTAAGTGGAGGCAATTGTAGCCTATTAGGCAAAGTGTTTAACGCTTTGCTCATGAAGTGATGAACTTACTGCTTCGATGACCTCAACTGAATTGCATTAGTGTTCGAATCATGTGGAAGACTTGAGGAACTTGGCTGAATTAAATATAGAGCCCTCTTCAGCCTTTTAAAGAATAAAATAAAATAAAATCCAGCCCTCCTGGAGTGTTTTATCAGAAGTGTCCTGTTCAGTCCATGACTTCTCCAGGGTTTTTTCATCTTTTCAGGAGTTATTTGATATCTCTTAGAGATATTTCATTTACTTTGCCCAGCATGAGATACGGCTGTGGAAAAGGGAGCATGCTGGCATTAGACGTGAAATACATTTTCATTTGCAGATCTCGCCTAGTTATTTACAATACTTCTACATAAATTGCATCCACCCAGATTCATAAGTTTTGCAGTAGTAATGTACACTGCTGTTCAAAAGTTTGAACAGTCAATTTTCTTCGCAAAGAAATTCATACTTTTATTCAGCAAGGATGCATTAAATTGATCAGAAGTGACAGTAAGGACTTGTTACAAAAACATTTCTATTTCAAATAAATGCTGTTCTATTTGATCAAAGAATCCTGGGAAAAAATAAATCACAGTTTTCACAAAAATATTAAGCCTCACAACGGTTTTCAAAGTTGATAAAGCAGCAAATCAACATCGTTAGAATGATTTCTGAAGGAATATGTGACACTGAAGACATTACTCATGGAGTAATGATGCTGAAAATACAATCAAACCACCGTCGGAACCAATTTAAAACGTTGGATGCAAAAAAAATAGTAAAATGTTTTTCACTAAATTAATTAACAATCCAGGATATTAAAATCATGTTTATATTAAGAGATGTTAATTTTCAGTGGACTCAAATGAAGTAAGTTCACAGTACTATCAGTATAAATACTAGTTTTTGAACTCAAACTGTTTGAAGCAGTTGGTTTCTTCCATGGTATTTTTACGGTAGCATACTGTAAAAAAGAGAGCTGTAAATTAACGGTAAAGGGCTGTAAATTAGGGTTGCGAAGAAGTGTTTATGAAAACTAAGTTGTATACAAACATTTCAGTTTTTATTTGAGTATTATACATACATACCAAATGAATATAATATTCAGCTTTGTTGTTGATTTTAACCTCTAATATTACAGTAATGTCCCAAAACATACTGTAAAAAGGAGAGCTGTAATTTAACGGTAAAGGGCTGTAAATTAGGGCTGCAATTTTTTACAGCTTGTTTGAATAAATTTGTCATGAAGAAGTGTTTATGAAAACTAAGTTGTATACAAACATTTCAGTTTTTATTTGAACTGAAGGGGGTTTTCCATATAGTTTACAGCAATAGTTTGGAGATATTTTTTCCCTTATTAAAATCAAACTTCCAGTATTGGTAGTCATTCTGAATAATCGGTGGAGAAATGTAGTATCGGTGCATGTCTATAATTGATTGTAATTTTGTTTTCAGGAATACCGCGGTTCCTCAGTCAGCCGGAAGCGGCGTCGGTGCGGGTCGGGGACAGTCACGTGATGAACTGTGAGGTCAACCCTGATCTGGTGTCCTTCATCCACTGGGAACGAAACAAGGAGCCGGTCGAGCTGGATCAGAGAGTGTTTGCACTGGCCAGTGGAGCTCTGGTCATCAGTAACTCCAGCGAGACCGACACTGGGCTGTACCGATGCGTGATCGAGAACGCCGGACCCATCAAGACCAGCGAAGAGGCGCACTTACACATACTGACGGGTAGGAACATTTACATTACATTTACAATCACATTAATATACCATCATGGACATTTTTTTATATATATATATATATATATATATATATATATATATATATATATATATATATATATATATATATATATATATATATATATATATATATATATATATATATATATATATATATATATATATATACATTTTGACTGCTTTGAGTGATTTAACATTTATTATGATTTCCCATTGGACATTTTTTATAACTGCCTGGTAGTTATTCCATCTAGAATCACATGAATAGTTCATCACGAACATATTTTTGCACACTCTGGACTTTCTATAAATCAACTTCATGAGGTTTTTTTACTTTTTAAAGTACCCCTATTATGCTATTTTAAAGGTTCCTAATTTTGTCTTGAGGTCTCATACAACAGGTTTTCATGCATCCAAGATCAAAAAACACTTTCATTTTCTCATAATATATACAGTGTCTAAAAAGGCTCGAAAAAAGGATTCAGCCTCTCTAAACCCCGCCTTTCCGAGAGCCTACTCTGCTCTGATTGGTCAGATTGCCCAGTCCAGCCTCTCTTAACCCCGCCTTTCCGAGAGCCTACTCTGCTCTGATTGGTCAGATTGCCCAGTCCAGCCTCTCTAAACCCCGCCTTTCCGAGAGCCTACTCTGCTCTGATTGGTCTGATTGCCCAGTCCAGCCTCTCTAAACCCCGCCTTTCCGATAGCCTACCCTGCTCTGATTGGTCTGATTGCCCAGTCCAGCCTCTCTAAACCCCGCCTTTCCGATAGCCTACCCTGCTCTGATTGGTCAGATTGCCCAGTTCAGCCTCTCTAAACCCCGCCTTTCCGATAGCCCACTCTGCTCTGATTGGTCAGATTGCCCAGTTCAGCCTCTCTAAACCCCGCCTTTCCGATAGCCTCCTCTGCTCTGATTGGTCAGATTGCCCAGTCTTTTGTGATTTGTCTACTCTGCTCTAAATGAGATGTTTGTAAATGTAAAAGGTCGGCAAAGTTTTAAAGATCGTAGATACACTTTGCGTGCACTTCCAAAGGATAAGGATTATGACTCTGGCTCAAACTGATACAGTACAACGGCATCATCGTTACTGTTTGTATTACTGTGTATGAGGACAGACTGGGTCATCTGACCAATCAGAACAGAGTAGACCAATCAATCTGAACCTGAGTCTTAATCCTTATCCTTTGGAAATGCATGCGTTGTTGATCAATGATCTTTGAAACTTTGCCAACCTTTTACATTCACAAACAGCTCTATAGTAAGAGGTCTTTAGTAAGAGGCAGGTTGATATTGTCCATGTGGATATTAAAATCCTATATCCGTCCTATATCCAATCTGCAATTCTACCATACCATCCATTGGAAATGAATCTACCATTAATTTCCAAAATTCTTGAAAAAACAGTTGCCTCTCAACTCCATCTTCATCTATCTCACAATAACCTGTATGAACAGTTCCAGTCCGGTTTCCGTCCACTTCATAGCACTGAAACAGCACTTATCAAAATCTCCAACGACCTCCTTATGGCAGCTGATTCTGGACTCCTTACCATCCTCATCCTCCTCGACCTGAGTGCAGCCTTTGATACCATCTGTCACACCGTCCTCCTCAACAGGTTATCCTCCATCGGCATCACTCACATTCCATTAGACTGCTTCACATCTCATCTCTCTGTCCGCACTCAGTTCGTTCAATTTAAGTCTTTTATATCCAGTACCTCCGCCGTCACTTCAGGTGTGCCCCAGGGCTCTGTCCCCTACATTTCATCATTTATCTCCTTCCCCTGGGCAATATCTTCCGCAAATTTAACATTCAATTCCACTGTTATGCTGATGACACCTAGCTCTACCTTTCGACCAAACCCTCGTCCACTCTCCCGCCCTCCTCCCTTACTGATTGCATCTCGGAAATAAAAACCTGGTTTACCCAAAATTTCCTCAAATAAAACAGTAATAAAACTGAGGTACTCCTCATTGGCACTAAATCCACTTTATCCAAAACCGACAGTTTTTCTCTCACTATTGATAACTCCTCCGTTTCACCCTCCCCCCAGGTTAAGAGTCTGGGTGTCATCCTTGACAGCACATTATATTTTCAATCCAACATCAATAAGATTACCCGGTCTGCCTACTTCCATCTACGAAACATTAATCGCCTCCGCCCCTCCCTTACCCCCCACACTGCTGCCGTTCTTGTCCACAGTCTCGTCACTTCCCGTTTGGACTATGTCACAAATCCCTTCATAAACTTCAACTGGTCCAGAATTCAGCTGCCCGAATCATAACTCGAACCCCCTCCATTCACCACATCACTCCTGTTCTCCAACAGCTTCACTGGCTCCCGGTCCAGTTTCGTATCCAATTCAAAGTCCTTCTGTTAACATTCAAAGCCATCCACAACCCCCCCCCCCCCATATTTGTCTGATCTCTTCCTTAGATCCTCTTCCTCCATACACCTGTCTACCCCCCCCCCCAACCCCAACCCCAACCCCCCAGCCCGTCTCACCACTATGGGGAGCAGAGTCCGTCTCTGGAACTCATTACCACCCCAACTCAGAAACATCGATTCATTCTCCCATTTCAAATTGCAACTCAGAACACATCTGATGTCAATTGCTCTGCCTCTTTCTGTTGTTTTTAATGTTGTTCTATTCTTTATTTTTTGCTGCTTTTAAATGTCTTATGTATCCCTGTACGGTGTCCTTGAGTGCCGAGAGAGGCGCCTTTAAATAAAATGTATTATTATTATTATTATTATTACACACTACATGAAATGTAAAAATACTATGTCTTTAAAACTTTTTTTTTTTTTATTCATAACCCTATATATTAAAAGTTTTTAATCCATGACAAACATAAATTCATTTGGGTTTGTCCAAAAAAGTTTTTTCCTCCTTAAAAGAACAAAGCTCTCTGGAGGAAAGGCCAATTTCCCTTCATTCCTGACAATAAAAATGCAAGACATTGATTCTGATGTGATTTTTCATACCCTACTGAAACTCACACAATTGTGGGGAGAGAGAGAGAGAGAAAGTTTTAAAGGAAGCCTCCTGGTGCAGGACGGCCACATGTGGTGTTATCAAAGAGAACAATGTAATTTATGCTGAAGTTAAAGAGAACTGAGCTGCTTTGTGGCAGATCCTCAGCGGGCAGATTTATAACACAAACCAGGCCTGAAGCCTTAACCTCAAATACTGAGGTTATCACACCAAACATGGAGCAGTGATATATAAAGAGAGAAAAAAAAAAAATCATTTATTTTTCCCTCGCAGAGATAAATAAACAATGAGTATTAAAGAGAAAAATGTAAGAGCTTAAGCCTAAAAGGTTAAGTGTATACTGTCTATACAGTAAATGTTTGTTTGTGTTTTTTCTGATATTTTATCTTAGCCCACTTTTTAAGCCAAAAAAAGCCCAAATTGTGTTACATTCGTACTTAAAGAGACAGTCCACTCAAAATGAAAATTCTGTCTTCATTTACTCACCCTCTGCAAACCTCTATGACTTTTTTTTCTCTGTGGAACCAAACGTTGGGAAATATTTTGAGTCCAGATTACGAGGCACATCATTTAAAATAAATAAAAAATGATGTGCACGGAAAAATTATTTATGGTAAATACTGCAATATTCCATAAAAAAAAAAAAACTAGAATCATCAATTTTGATTTCGTGGTGACTTTAATAGTTAACAGTGTTGGGTATAAATGCATTACTAAGTAATTAATTACTGTAATTTAATTACTTTTCCCTTGAGTAAAGTAAGGCATTACTCTTAATTACTCTTTTAATTACAGTTATTCTGATGTAATTGCATTAAATAAATGCTGTATAGACTATAGAACAATTCTATATAAAACTAGTGGATTTAACATCAAAATGTAGTCATGTAAAAAATGTTAAAATGTATGTTTTTAATGTAACCTTCTCCCTTTAAATAGGTATGCAATTTTATATCAATTATTTGATAGAATTAAAAGAGCAGCTTCATGTTTATCCTTGTATTGTTCAACTAGTCGAGGTTGAAATGGGATTTAGAAAGTAATAAGTAATGCAATATTTTTATGTCAAGTGTGTCAAGTGATGCACATGGGCAGACACTGACTGCATTGACTTCTCTGTGTTGTGCAGAATCCGGAGAGGAGAGAACCCTGGAGTTTCTCCTGGAGCCTCAACCAGTGTCTAAAGTCGTGGGGGAGAGCGTGCTGCTCCCCTGTGTGGTGACGGGATATCCCACAGCCTCCGTCACGTGGATGCACAGAGACCAGCTCATCGACGACAGGTAGGGGTTTGAATCTCAGTTTTGTCTTCACAGATGTCCGGGGTGGATGGAGACACTGCTATTAATAGATCCAGAGCTCTGAATTAGACAGTGATTTCCACTAACAGGTCATTGATTCCTCTGTGGCGAACATGAGCTTTGAGTCCCGCTGTGGCAGCAGTGTCCACTTTTAGGGATCGCTCTCTGTGAACGTCTGCTGTTCTGCTGGCATTCAGCCCTGTCCCGTCCCAGATGCCCGAGGAAATAATTACAGTGACGGCGCCCGGCTGAGAGGTGTAAATGCCAGTCAAGACTGCAAGCTTCTACACCACACACACACTCACACACACACACACACACACACACACACACACACACACACACACACACACACACACACACACACACACACACACACACACACACACACACACACACACACACACACACACAGTCTTGTACATCTATCTTTATGAGGACATTCATTGACACAATGCGATCTCTATCCGCTTACCCATCACAACTAAGAGCCTAACCCAAACCCTGACCCTAATCCGACCCTTAACCTAATTATAACCTTATCCCTAAAACCAAGTCTTGACCCTCAAACAGGCCTTTAAAGGCTCTCAGAGACTGAGGACCGGCCATAATGTCTTCACTTTACTCTCTTTGTCCTCACTCCAATGGTCTAAAACTCAAACTGGTCCTCACAAAGAGAGTTACACACACACACACACACACACACACACACACACACACACACACACACACACACACACACACACACACACACACACACACACACACACACACACACACACACACACACACCTCTCTCCTGAGAAACATTGGCAGGCTGTTCACAGATTAGACCTAGGCAGACACTTTTTCATGCTTCATTCTCATTAGAATGATGATTCCACAGCCATGATTAACCTGGAAAATTAGGTAATTTTCCCAGCCTGGAAAATTAATTCAAATAAAGATGCTCTAATTTTAATATTTTTCACTATTTCGTCTAAATTATTAAAAATAAAAGCACTAAAACCAGATGTTACAAGTGAATTTGTGCACTATAAATGAATTCATATGATATTTTCTAAGTTTACATTTAACGGTGGTATTAAAGGTTCACCCAAAAATTATAATTATGTCATCTGTTTGTTCATCTTCAAAACACATATGAAGGTATTTTTAAACCTAAGAAAATTTGAAACCTCTCTTTGAAAGTTCATAAAAACATAATCCACACGAATCAAGCGATTTGATCCAGATCTTCTGAATGATGGCATGATCGCCATGTATGATGAACAGATTTAGTTAATAAACACATTCAGTACAGAGAGCACATTAAATGTGCTTGCTTGACCGTGAGAACCAATAAACAAAAGTTTTGATTACATGGACTTTCAATATAGGGACAGAATCTCCATTGTGTTTAGTGACGACGAGTCTTGTGTTTGAAACGACATGCGGGTCAGTGAATGATGACAGAATTTTCATTTTTTTGGTGAACTAACTCTTTAAATTATTCAAATTTATAAAAATCAATATCAGCCGATTGCGAACGACTGGGAAAGTCAAAGAAAAATCAAGGAATTTCATTGGCCAAAAGGTGTGGAAAGACCCTGTACTCTTTTACAGTTTCTCCATGTAAACTTCTCAAAAACTGATTATGAACTAGATTTGCGAGTGGTGCTTTCCATGGTTTGCAAACCAAAAGAGAAAAGAAAGAAATTCTGTTCTCTAGTCTATACGAGATGTTCCTCCTTCAATGCAACTGGTACTTTTTCACCTGTTTTATTGTCCGGATTGCTTAGAAAAGTAAAAGCAAGACACTCATCACTCTTGTCTAAACAAAAAGTGCAGATGCAGAATGAGAACAAAATAATGTACGTTTTTTTTTTTTGCTCAAATCCCCAACCGTTTGGATGAGTCATTTTAATGGTGTTGCTTTCCTCAGTAAACACCAGTAATAATGGCCTTCCAGTGAGTTTGTCATAACAATAATTACCATTGGCTTGAATGTAAGTCTCCCCAGAGTTGCCGTCTTCACACGACGACTTCATTAATCAAACTACTGAGGTTATTTAAACTGAAAACGATGTTTTGCTCTTGACAATTAAAAAGTGCCTGTGAGATTATTCCTGAAGGAAGGGTTTGGACTGTCAGCCGGTAATTGGGAATGTTGAGTGGATGAGCAATGGGGAATAAATAAGGACGCTGGTGTTATCAGACGAGGCATTCAAGCCCCTTCTTGACGTGTATCTGAGTTTATGAAAACGCTCTGCGCTCCGGGGATTAACCGCGGTAAACGGTCGGGTCAGAGAGGCAGAACAAGAGAGAGCAGAGAGATGAAAGAGTACAGTGAGAGTTACTGTTGATTGCCTCATATTGGGGTCCGTATGAAGTGTGACTTCAATCCCTCCAAACCTTAAGACACAATTTAAACGTTGTACAAAACATGCTCACGGTCCCTTTGATCATACTGTGCAATATGCATCTCCAAATATTTCTATAGCACAGTACAGAGGCGTTCAGTTCATATTGTGTATATGAATATTTGATGTAAACAGGTCTCTATTTGCCCACTATATACATAAAAATTAGATTCTAGAAATTATTTAGGCCATTTGTGAAGTTTACCTTATGAATTGATTGTCCGGATGGAAAACCAGGGTCATTAAGGTGGTCAATATGTTTTTTTTTTTAGCTGGTCCAACGATCCCTGTGGGGTTTTTATCCGCACCAGTTCAGTGAAACCACTGATCAACCAGCAAGCCATTCATCCTGTCCCTTTGTTCCCATTTCCTCGATTCTCTGAAACCCCATTTAAAATCCAATTTGGGGTTGATCATTGTGTGCTACTCTCCTGATCTATAAAGGTTGGATGAAATCATTGCAGGATGACCATTGGCAGAGTTGCTTATCAATGTTAATGGCCTATAATTTCTGCAGCCTTTTGTTCAGGATGTGTATTAACAAGATTAAATGCTGTTTTCAGCTCACTCTCCAGATATCAAATTTATCCTGTTTGTAATAGAGTCTGGCCCTGTAATGTTCGGCCAGAGGGAGGGGGAAAAGTAGGCTAATACACTTTAGCATACTTATAAAAAACAGTACTTTTTACAGAAATGATATGCATTGAAAGAATATATTTAAGTGCAAACTTAGGGTACGTTTACACGACAATGATATGCTTAAAACTGAGAGTTTCCCGCGTACCGACGACACCATTGTCAAAACGATCCCAATTCACACGGATCTGTGAAAACGACTAAAAACGCTGTATTCTGCTGCTATTAGATGGTGATGAAACACTATAGACTGAACACATAATACGCATGTGCATGACGCCATCTTCTTCAGAGATTCACGTTTTTGTCGTTTACACAGAGACCGTTTTTAAAAATGTGCACTTTGAAACTCGGTTTCAAAACGCAGTTGTCGTGTAAATGAGCGGCCAGAATGCATAAAAAGTTTTACGTTTTTACTTGAAAACGGTGTTGTGTAAACGGCCCCTAAACCAAACTATTGTTAATTTCATTTCGACTGGAACTTGAATGTCATGTACTGTATTTAAATATATTTGTAATCACTCATATGTAATGCTGAAGCTGCAATTTAATACATTTAAAATATGTGACCTTGGATCACAAAACCAGTCACATGGGTCAATTTTTTAAAATTGAGATTTATACATCATCTGAAAGCTGAATAAATAATCTTTCCATTGATGTTGTTAGGATATGACAATATTTGGTCGAGATACAACTACTTGAAAATCTGGAATCTGAGGGTGCAGAAAAATCAAAACATTGAGAAAGTTGTGCATTTATGTTGGCGATTGTGCTGCATTCACACACAAAAATAAATGCTTTATATATTTACGGTAGGAAATTTACAAAATATCTTCATGGAACATGATCTTTACTTAATATCCTCATGATTTTTGGCATAGAAGAAAAATCTATAATTTTGCCCCTTACAATGTATTATTGGCTATTGCCACAAAAAAACCCGTGCGACTTCTGACTGGTTTTGTGATCCAGGGTCACATATATTAACTTTAAATGTAATATCGAATAACACATTGCAGTTAAATATAAGATCAAGTACATGTGCTTCAGTGTGTTAGTCGCCACAGTCCATCAGTCCTCACAGATCGAGCTCCCTCATGTCCGTGTAGGGGAAAATGTGTTTTTCTAATGTCGAAAACCAAACAGTGCTTTATTGAGCGTGGAGTCATTCCGACGGCTCTGATTCCCTGGCACTAGCAGCGTTCCCATCTCTCAGGATCTTCTCGGCACGAGGAGTCACTGTGCCGAGAGCTAAGAGAGATAATCGCAGGTTTGAGGAGATGCTCGGGCTTCTTAGTGGGAGTGTAACAACAGACTGGATTCACTGAAGGATAAATACTGAAGACTGGCACATAGAGCTGAAGAGAGGGAGGAAAGGACAGCCATTTGTAAAACAGAATTAGATATTATTGTTTGGATAGTAATGTCATTTATAGTCTTGTGCTTCCAGACTCCTGCCTTTTAAGCATAGGATCTAGTCCATGTTAAAGCTAATCCTGGCCCGTCTGATTGATGGAAAGTCATAAACCACTTCGCTTTTTACTTCTTTGCTCTATTTCAAACAAATCTAAAGTATCATCCATGTTTTTAAATTATAGTTCATTATATAGTCATTATATTTTAGTAATTTAACAAGATTTTCATGTTAGAATGCATGTTTTTAGTATGTGTTTTTTATTTTGATTCTTTTTATTTTGTTTATTTTAACTTTACATTTTTATGATGTAATTAAATATCAGCTCACGAACCCCAGTTTGGGAAACATATTTTATAGAAATATATAGTAGTTTATAGTGTTTACAGGAAAGTAAACAGACTGGCTGTTTTCTGCGTGTAATATGCATCAGATGTTCCTGAATGGGCCGTGGGTGGGCCGTCCGAAGCTAAAACTACAGTACATCATTTATGACTTTGCTGGAATGCATTTTTGCTGGACGTCTGTTTTATTGTTTGGCAGGACATTACCGCTGTTGTACAAAGCATGCATCATTTAGCCAGATGTCCAGCGGCTGTTTGTCACTGGAAACTATGAATTTTGTGCCTCCCTCTTGTTTTCTCTCTGTCCCTTTTTTCCATCGTGTCCCGTCCCTTTAGGAATGACTGTGGCTTCTCCTTTCACTCAAGCTAATGACACATCCACGGCTAAACCCAGTTCATTCAGACCTCTAATGTGCGCATGTTACGCAGGTCGGGTTTTGGGTTTATAGTAATGTGCTAATCAAAAATATCGGTTGGAAGCACCTGTGAAACAAATAAAGAAAGGTATGATGATTGTCCATCTCAGCCCAGCTGGGAAAAACAAACTCTCCGATGACTCACTGTAAAGATGAAGCTCATGAGCGTTTACACTACGAAAGCGATCCTTTCTAATGTGTTTTCCACTGCCTCTGGAAGTGGTTGAAAGTGGACAAGCTCAAACCGCTTTAGACCCCGTTTACACCTGTATTTAGCGTCGTCCACTTGTGATCCGATCGACCAAAACGCATCTTAATACCAGACGTAAACAGGGCCATACACTCATTTGTTCGTTCGAGGCTCAGTTCTATAAAAGAGCAGCAAATGTTAAACTGGACAATGATTGAACAAAATATTCAGGTTTAGAAAATATGGCATTACATTATGGGTTTTTGCTGTGAGATGTTTGTTCTTCTTTGAATGCCACATTCACACAGCAGAAGAATACGGTTGACAGTCCTGTACTCGAGTCCTTAATGTGGTTGCTTTCACACACAGTTTGTTCATTTACGGGAGTGAAACTACATTCTATAACCAAACTCACACACGTATTTCTAGGACTGGATCACAAAACCAGTCACAAGTCGCACGGGTATATCTGTGGCAATAGCCAACAATACATTGTATGGGTCAAAATTATCGATTTTTCTTCTATGCCAAAAATCATGAGGATATTAAGTAAAGATCATGTTCCATGAAGATATTTTGTCAATTTCCTACCGTAAATATATAAAACGTTTATTTTTGTGAGTGAATGCAGCACAATCACCAACATAAATGGACAACTTTAAAGGAGATTTTCTCAATGTTTCGATTTTCTTGCACCCTCAGATTCCAGATTTTCAAATAGCTGTATCTCGACCAAATATTGTCCTATCAATATAAAAAAATCCAGGGTCACAAATATAATTGTTTTTACAATTATAATAGTGGGTTACACTTTATTTTAAGGTGTCATTGTTACAGTGTAGTTATATATTTAAGCACTGAGTAATATTAAGCAACTACATGTACTTACTATAGGGTTAGGGTAGGGTTATGATTTGGTTGAGAGTTAGTTGCATGTAATTATGCATAATTTATTGTTATTACTATGGTAAGTACATGTAACAAGGACACTGTAAAATAAAGTGGGTAACATATGTTACATGTACTTACCATTGTATTAACTATAAATTATGCATAATTACATGCAACTAACCCTCAACCAAATCATAACCCTACCCTAACCCTATAGTAAGTACATGTAGTTGCTTAATAGCACTCAGTGCTTAAATATATAATTACACTGTAACAATGACACCTTAAAATAAAGTGCAACCATAAAGTGTTACCCAATATTGTATTATACCTGATCTTACATTGCTTTGTAATACAGAAGGGAAAATTATGTGATATTTTTAAAAACGTATTGAGTCATGAGGGTCTTTTCTATAATTTATTATTAGGCTAAAAATTTTTTTATTGTTGTTTCACTTCACTTCATATGACTTTGCCTTGGCGGACAAAAGTGTTTTAAATATTAATGAGCATTAATAATTAACCTTGATAAAGATAAACTTCATCTGTTTGTTTGTAACATTGAAGGTGCCACACAACCATGAATAAATAATAAATAATCGTTTTAGGCTGAAGAGGAAGTTTTGTTGTCACAGTAAGTTTCAGAATACACTCAAGTCAAGATCAAGATGAAGTTTATTTATGACTCATGATATGTTTATTCAGACTATTTTTTTTCTTCTGTGAAATAATGATAAAATATGATGGCATACTAATAAATAAGGTTTTCTTTTCAAGAATTTAATATTTTTTTCTTCATTTTTCAATTCACATTTATTTGTACAGCACTTTTCACAATACACATCGTTTCAAAGCAGCTTTACACAAAATGCAAGAGTCCACATTACAATTTGCAGTGATCTGCTATCAGAGGTTATGTATTTCAGAAATGTACATATCCAAAATCACACTTAGCTAAAAATGTATTAATTTAAACAATGTAATAATTGAAGGCAGAAACAATGAGCTCATTGAAGTAATGAATACTTGTTTGTTAACAAATGATTATGACATTTATAATATCAAGTTTTTGACTTTATGAGGGTGGAAACCATCAGAAGCTGGTTTGAACTGGGTTGGATAACACAGGACTCTTGCTGGTGGCATCAGAAGGAATAGTGTCACTCCCCTCATTCAAGGCTTGGCACAGCTTTAGGATCTGCTCTGTTTGGAGTCGCAGTCGTAGAGCTGAACAGTTAAGGATGGAAACCATGCCAGAACCTTCTGAGCTGTTGACAAGGCAGGCTTTCATCTCGCTCGCTTGTATCTCATGACGGCATCAATCACAGGCTGGCTGCTCTGGGGCAGGTTGGGTCAGCGCCACCGGTAGTTTGGTGTTGGGTTTCTGTTGACGGATGCCAGTAGTTTGGCCTCAGAGCGGCACACTGGATATCTAGCGCTAGCTGTTAGCCTGTTAGCTGTTAACCTGCCTGCAGTCGTGAACACATTAGTTCTGGGTTATTTGAGGCGACTCCACGCATAGAACCAAAGCATTACTGCTCCCTCAACACGCATAATGCACCGACGGTCCTGAATGAAGGAAATGTTTCCAACATACAACATTAAGGCATGCTGTTAGGGGGAGGAGACGGCTCACTTGTTAAAAAATGAATGGTAAAGTCTTTTCTGTTTATGCCATTCTTGTTTATCTGTATAGTGTGCAAAATAGACTTGAAACCCTTGATTATTTAACAAATGGTGGTAAGTGAAAGGAGAGGAGATGCCTAAACTTTAGAAAATATTATTCACTGCTGACCTCAGGTGTGTGTGTGTGTGTGTTTGTTTACAAAAAATTAGTATGTCTGAATACCAGTTAGTTAGTGTGATTTTGTTATTTTCTAGCAATAAACATATAAATAAAAAGTATTTTTTTTTGTATGAAAATCAAATAAAATTACGCCTAAATGGGTATTACTCATTACTATTTAGGGGGAAAATCAAAATTTTGTAGTTGTGATTTACAATAAATTTGGTAACAGGGCTGAATGGTTGAAGCCATCGCCACTACATTTTGTCAAATCAATAAAGTAGAATAGACTGTTACCAAGGTTATTGTAAGAAACCCTGTTAGCCTTTTTTTTTTTTTTTTTTTTAAATATATATTAAACATTTTATATCATCTTATTTGTCTTGTCTAATCCAGCTCCAAGTCTAACTGAGTCTATCAGATTTAATCGAGTGAAATCAAATGCTGACAAAAGCAAAACACCACAAAGGACCTTTTCGGTAAAACCAAGTCACCAAGCCTGTGTCTCCCTCATATTAGTTTTGAAGGCACTTGACTAGAGACACATGCGAAAATCATACTTACTTTATATTAAGATAACAAAAATAAGCGATTTTTAGTTCATCAATAGGGCAAATTAATTACTGCAGAAGTCATTTTATCAGTTTTTACTCAAATTATGGTGTGCATTCATCAAGCACAGCCATTCAACCCTGTTACCAAGGTTATTGTAAGAAACCCTGTTAGCCCTTTTTTAATTGTAATATTTTTTCTTTATTAATGTTAACTAAAAAGCGCACATGATTTTAACTTGTATTCAATTGTATTGTGATGTGTATTCAGACAACTTTTGGCAACAAGGTAATTTACTGTATAGTTTACGATAAATTTGGTAATAGGGCTGAATGGTTGATGCCGTCGCCACGATATTTTGTGTCAAATCAATAAAATAGATTATGATTATTTACTTGTATTAAGATAAGAAAAATATAAGCCAGTTTTGTCTTATATCGTCTCTTTTGTCCTTTTTGTTTTTAACCACTGAAAATTCAACTTGTCTATATATATTCCTAATTTATTCATCTGATCCCGTTCCAAGGAGTCTAAGTGAGTCTTTCAGATTAAATCCACATGTTGACAAATGCAAAAGGATCTTGTCCTCCCTCACATCACAGTGACCCTTATAGATACACATGCGGAGATCATAAGACACTTGCAGCTGATGTGGAGCTTCAGCATTCACACTCTTAAAGGAGCGTACGAGTAATAACGTCACAGTCCATGAAAGGAAAACATGAAGAATGAAGTGTGTCTTCTGTGGAAAAGCTCCTCATTGGGGCTACGTGTTTCACTGCGTGTTCTTTAGCCCAAAAGCACAAAGACCCCCTTCATGAGACCTGCTGGTTTTTCCTTGGGTTGAGGTGTGTGTTATGTTTGAGGTAGGGTGGAGTTTCGTTGAGTTACTCTCTCTCTTCTGGCGTGTGTTTCGGATACTGTCGAGTTAGCCTTGGACATCCACCAGAGAACTGTCACATTTGTTGAACCACGCTCTTATAGATATTCTGGTACTTGCATTGGTTTAGGAATGACTTGCTCTTCTTTAGGTGTTCATTTATTATATATTCTGTCATACTTCATGATGCCTTTATTGTACTCTCATCTCTGTTGATTTAACTGTTTAAATCCGTTCCTTAGAATTCCACTGATTTTTTTTTATTGATTTTTTTATTTATTTTTTATCCCAAAAATGTAAATAAAATGAAAGTAATACAAGCACGGTTTAATTTTGAATGCAACACATGGATCAGCTGAGATAGGCAGAGAAATAAAAATAGTCAGTGTGTGAATGCTGGTGTTTAATACCAATCGATGTCTGACAGATCAGGTTGTTTTCTGTGTTTTCTGGGTCAGAGAGCAGTCGGCTCCTCTACCTCTTACTGTGGACGCTCTCTTCTTTTCTCTAAACTATTGATGCCTTGCACAGCATCACAGCATGTTCCCTATGTCGAAAATTCACCCAACTCCACAACTGAATGATGATTAGTTTGTCAGTAGGGCAAAGAAATGGCTAAATAATTGCTGCAGAAATCATTTTATCAAGCACAGCCATCTAAACATCCAAGATATTGTAAGAAACCCTGTTACCCATTTTTAATTAATTATAATATATTTAAAAATATTTTTTCTTAGTTTAATGTTTATTACTAGAAAGCACACATGGTTTTTATATGGTATTCACCCATGTCTTTTGTATTCAGACAACTTTTGGTAACAGGGATGTAAAAAGTGTATATATATATATATTCAGACATGTATTTTGTATTCATACAACTTGTAGTAACAGGGATGAAAAATAGTAAGTAAATTCAGAATTTTCATGCATTCATACCACTATTGGTAACAGGGATGAAAAATAGTAAATAAATAAATTCAGAAATGCCTTTTGTATTCAAACAACTTTTGGTAACAGGGATGAAAAATATTAAAGACAATTCAGAAAAGTCTTGCATTCTGACAACATCTGGTGACAGGGATGAAAATAGTAAATACATATATTCAGACATGCCTTTTGTATTCAGACAACTATTGGTAACAGGGTTGAAAACCTGTCAATAATTAAGACCGACTATTGAGATAGATAGATGGATGGATGGATGGATGGATGGATGGGTAGGTAGATAGGTAGATAGATAGATAGACACACACACACAGACACAGACACACACACACACACACACACACACACACACACACACACACACACACACACACACACACACACACACACACACACACACACACACACTTTGGCCTTCTGAGGTGAACTAACAATATTTGTGTGAAGATAAAGCTCATCCTATCACACTACCTTGTTAGACAAGAGTCCCTTTGATCCAAAGCAACATGCAGTGTAATAATACAATCGTCCTGAAGCGTCCTGGGGTTAAGTGTCTTGCTCAAGGGCTCAATGCTGACCGGTTCATTGTTTCCCCCTGGTTCAAACCAGAGACCTTCTGATAACAAAGCCTGACCTTTATGGGCTAAACCACTCCACCACGCCTTTTCTCTGAGCATGCTCCCTTTGCAAGATATATTCCATTGTGTTGCGTGTGAGAAAGAGCATTTATACTGCAGTTATTGAATCAGTGTTGGGCTAAGTATACATTTAACTTTCTGAAGGGAGAGAATTGACAGCGTGTGTTTTTCTTCACAGCACGGGCCGCTTCGAGGTGCTCGGCGGAGGCAGTCTGCAGATCTTTAATCTCACCGAGGAAGACGCCGGTGTGTACAACTGTCTGGCAGACAACGCCAACGGATCCATCGAGGCCCGGACTGAGCTCACGCTGAGAGGTAAGCTTAAACCTCGCTTTAAACGACTAATCAAGTGATCTTCGCCAGAGAGGCTATATGTATAAAAATGAACTAAATTAATAACTTTTTTACAACAAAAATGATCTGAAATCACTGAATTTACTTAAAGGATTAGTTCACCCAAAAATGAAACTTCTGTCAGTAATTACTCTCCCTCATGTTGTTCAAACCCCGTGAGACTTTCGTTCATCTTCGGAACACAAATTAAGATATTTTTGATTAAATCTGAGAGCTGTCTCACTCCTTCATAGGCATGTAATTGAAACTTGCTGGCCCAGAAAGTTAGTAAAGACAATGTTTAAAATAGTCCAAGTGACTACAGTGGCTCAACCTTAAGTTTATCAAGCGACGAGAATACTTTCTGTGCGAAAAAAATAAATAAATAAATAACAACTTTGTTCAACTATTGATTTTCTTCTGTGTGTTTCTCTGAGTGAGTTCACGTAGTGTAACAGCGCAGCGCTTCTGGGTTGTACGTCAGAACGGAGGCTCACTATTGGCCAGCATCACACACATGACCAGAGTCGGCCAATAGTTATATAATATATTAGCGTCGGCCAATATTTTCATTTTTGGGTGAGCTAACCCTTTAAGCAGGACTGTGATGCTATTTTCTTCTAGAAACAAACTTTGTTGCGTTATTTTCCTGCCATCTCTTTAAAGCTGCTTTGAAACAATCTGTATTGTAAAAAGCGCTATATAAATTAAGGTGACTTGACTTGATCGTCATGTCACACTGTAAAGCTCCTTCCTCTATAAATCGATAAGTCTGATCACACTTCAGACATGTTTGCAGAAACACACGTAGGATTCTCTGTAATTGCTCGCGCTGTAGCTTTTGGGTGGGACTTCTATTAAAGTGTATGATATTTGATTGTGTGATGATGAAAGGGACTGTTCAGACAGGTGTGAAATTACAAAGAATCGAAGAGAATCTGGACTGTAGATGTCATGCAGATATGTGGTGTGTAATGAGCTTTAGCCATCTGTCTGTCTGCTGAGAATTGATCCTACACTGTGACGAGATGAAAAGATGAAAGAGACCGGGAGGGCAGCCGGCCCCTACGTTCAGGCCCTTACTTTGCCTTTGTGGGTGGGAGAGGTTTTGTGTTGGAGCGATAGTAAATCCAACAGCTCACAGAAGAGGTGCAATGCCAAACTCAAACCGAGCTCATCCCAGGATACAAGCGAGTGTCAAACACTCTCTCGGCTCTTCTTTTTACGTGGGCGGTTTGCTGATCGTTGTGTGTGGTTGCAATGCATTTTGGTTTGAATAATATGATAAAAATAGGGAAGAAATTTGGTTCTGCTTCCGTGTTCTAATTAGGAATCTAGTTCAGAATTTCAATGGATGATCCCTTGTGAAAAAGAAGTGTGCTTAATTGTGCACTTTAAAAATGTGCATATTACATATATATATATATATACATATATATAAATAAACGGTACTTGCAGATAATACAATATTAATGAAATAAAAGGCCACTAAGTGTTCTTAAAGAGAGTACACTTTCATGACGGTCTCTTGAGTAGAGTAATTAAGTTTTACTTTAAAGTCCATTTTAAGTCCATTAAGTCCAAGTCCATGTTAATGATCAAATTAAGACATGAAATAAGTTTAGAGCTAATCAAGGATTTGTTGATCTAGTTTTTGTTTTAGTTTCAGCTGTTTTGCTCCACTTGGATTTACAAATCAGGGATTACAAATATAACCTGTGATTAAAACCTTCATCTACAAGTATTATTTTTTTTTCCGCCATGATGGATTCGTTATTGTTCGTTATTGTGTTAAAATAAAATAAAAATTTACCTCCTTATCTGTATATTTAAAGTTAATCCCAAACTGAGATTTAACTCAGTTTAAAATAATGGAACCGCAGGATTAGTTAATCTATCCTAAATGTAAATTAAAACCAGGATCAAAATGATGATTTAAACGTATGTCCGATTATTTAATTTTTAGAAAGTTTAAAGTTTAGCACAACAGTCCCATTATTATAAAAATCTTCATTTATTGATCTTTTGTTGTGCTTTAAAGAAGTACACTTACTTTGATGCGTTGACTAACACACAAAAACACATTTAAAGTACTTGATTACAATTTGGGTATTCTTTGATAATACACTTAGTTGATATATATATTAATTTAATTACTACAAATGTGTAATTACAAATATATATTTTAATTTACCATAAATGTTTGTCGGGACATTCAACAATGCACTTTAACCATATTTTAAAGACCACAGAATTTAGTCCTCCTTAACTACATGTCAAGTTAAACTAATTGCAGTTAATTTAATTTAAATTAACATGTATCAGAAAACATTACTTTCAGCTCACACTTCTTAAGTATATTATTTCCATAATACGTTATTTTATTTTTATTTTAAAGTATGATAAAGTGTACTTTTTTCACAAGGACAAGTATAAGGACTGTCCATAAAAGCAAAAATACATGTATAGCCACAAGACACATGATGCATGTCGATATGAGTTATAATTGCTGAATAAACGGTGTAATATTTATAGATCTATATCCAGTCTTTCAACTTCAGTGACACATCAAGCCAGTAAACTTGGTAAGTTTTGCATAATAACCAGAAAGGTATCATGTTCACTCACAGGAATTACTCTGGAAACACACAACCAGACGTTAGTTTGCCTATACAGTAGTGTTTGCTGAATAATTCATGCTTTAACACAAGTATGAGACTCACACTTCTGCTTGTAATCCCTCTGGAATGTCTTGTTTACTCCCATTGCAAGTTATTGTAACCGTGTGTGTTTGTTTTAACAAATCAGAAATATTTTCTGTGGTAATCAGCATAATGCTATTGAGAGCAGTTCTATTGAATCCCGAACATTCTTGTGTTCTTGTTTTAAATGTGAAATAAAACATTCATGTCTTGTTTTGCTCATATTTCAAATGTCAACCATACGTAACTAGTCAACATGCAGAAGTGTGAGCGGGTCAGATTGATCCGGGAACCTCTGCTCTCTTTGTGTTTGTTATAGTGAAGGTGAAATGCCCAGAATCTTATTAAACTTTGATAGACTGTCTTTTCTGAGACACACAGAACATAAGCGACTGGCTTGTAGGCTGCTGTTATTTCTCAGCCTACTCTGAAATGCAGGGTGGATGAATGGAAACAGGAGTGTGTGTTGAGCTTTGACATTGTCTGTAATACAGCGGGAAACCTGAGACATGCTCATGAATGCAAGTGAGGCAGTGATAAGAGCTGTGTGGTCATTCGAGACGGTTTTATCATCACTATAATCTCTGTGTAGAACGTATAGGGAACGTAACCGGTCTGTGACCATGAAACAAATGCTCTGGCTTTATCTTTAGCTTTTCTTCTGTTGTCTCAGCACACTTTCCTCACAATTATTTCTTAAAGTCAACATCAAATCACAATTATTTACTTTCTTAATACATGATCCTAGTAGGGATGCACGATATATCAGCCACCATATTGGTATCGGCCGATATATGTTTATTTTTAATGTTATCGTTATCAGCCCGATAAGAAAATTAGGCTGTTACATTAAAGCCGATAAGTAATGTATTATTTTCTTCAGATGATGGTTTTGAATTGCTTTAAATATGATTGGAATCACTTCAAAAAAGGAAAATACAGTTAAGTGCAACATGCAAGTCTGTCATATAGGATACTTAGAATTATCATGAGAACATCATAATTGTGTGATTGGGACATGAGACTTTTGTTTTTGTAATCAGGCACTCAAAAAATATATACAAATTTGGATTTAGATTTATCGGCCAAAAATATAAAGAATTATCGGTTATCGTATCGGCCAAAATTGTCATATCGGTGCATCCCCAACCTGATCTCACGGGAAAACGTACAAATTCTACGAGGTGGCTAATTCGTACGAATTCATACGACCTCACTCATACGAAAAATCACTCGTTTTGCAAAATCGTACATATTTTACAAATTGCCCAATTCGTATGAATTCATACGAATGACCTACCCCTGACCCCGCCCCTAAACCTACCCATCACGTGGGTTTAGACGAATCGTACAAATTCGTACGAGTGACGTTGTACGTATTCGTATGAATTAGCCACCTTTTTGTCATTCGTACGAATTGGTCGTGAGATAGTGTTGGCATCCCTAGCTGTTATTGTGCATGAATCACTCGTACACATTATTTCAAAATATCTTCATTAATCAATTTGCTATTTCACTGAAATTACTTTGATTGGCATAACCTAAGATACGTGAAAGTGGAAAATAATGTTAACCAAATAAAAGCTTTTTAAGCATGGTTTTTGGACACATTTGTAGGTAATACAGCCTTTCTAAAATCTTGACAATAGTTAATGCAGAAAATGTATTCTGGTGAACGGTAATGCAACGTGAACAGTCCTCCACAACCAACTGCAAAACAGCGATCAGGTCTGACTCCATTTTGGTTTAAAATGCTCACTTTTCACAATCCAGCAAGTTCCTGATAACAAAATCATGTCTTGCTGTATTGTTTTTCACACTAGGAAGTACATCAGCTTAAGGAAGTAAAATAGGATTTGAATTCTGTTTCGTGTTGACTTTAATGTGAAAACTGGCTTAGTGTGTTTCTGTTGATGTCCAGCAATAATGCAAAACACTGCAAAAAAAATGCTTTTCTTACTTAGTATTTTTGTCTTGTGTCCAAATATCTAAAAAAATAAATAAATCAAAGATGCATTTGCCAGAAAAGTAAAATGCCATAAGATATTATGTCTTGTTTTTTGTGGAAATAAATCACAATGAAGTGAGTTGTTGCTTTAAAAAAGCAAAATTATCTGCCAGTGGGGTAAGAAAAATGATCTTGTTTCTGTTTGAATTAAGGTTATTTTTCTTACCCCATCGGCAGATCATTTTGCTTTTTTTAAGCAACAACTCACTTAATTTTGATTTATTTCCCCCAGAAAACAAGACATAATATCTTATGGCCTTTTACTACTTTAGTAAATGCATCTTGATTTAAGAATTTTTAGATATTTGGACTGGAAACAAGACAAAAATACTAAGTAAGAAAAGCATTTTTTGCAGTGAAGTTGTTACAATCACATATCTGTATATGTGTAACATTTGTACAGTGCTTCCCTGTGTATGTGCCCCTGGGCTTGAGATCTACTGAGTGATTGAAACATGAACCATCTGTCCCGTGTGGAGCCGGCTTGAGCAGGAACCCAGCAGTGTGTGACAAGTGTTTTTCAGCAGGTTGTGTGTGCAGACCTCAGCAAAACTACAGGAGCACACACTCTCAGCCATTCATCACCTTACCTCAGTCACAGTCAGTGTGGTCCTGATGCTGCAACTTATCTTACATATGCTAGATCCAATAATCTGCATTTCAGATCATCTTAGCTTTATGTAGCCATTCTAGCTTTAAATGGTGATTTTGAGAATGTATACTGACAATAACAAAAATATTTATTTTCATGAAAATTCATAATCTTTATTTGCTGTTTTTCCCCTTTGCTCATTGTGACCCCCAACACATTCACTACATTCATTATTGTATTATTCTAAAAAGAGATTTGTGGTCTGTTTTACTGATATACAGTATTTATGAGATCAAGAATAACAAAAACAACAAAAGGATGGGGACATATGGGCAATATGGTTTTATGTGTCAGGACATAATGAAAATTCATCTGGTCCTTGGCAGGTCTTAAATATGAGGTAAATACAACCTCTGATGAACAACAACACATTACATATTACACTGTGTCATTATTTATTTAACGAAAGCTAGGCCAAATTGGAAAAGCCATGGGTGACAAACTAAGTACACCCCAACTTCTTCCGTAAGAATTAAGAGGGTAAGAAGCCGCTAATCAAATGTCTTTGATAAATTGATCATCAGCAAGTGTGATCAGCTCTACACGTATATAAGCAGAAGTTTGGGCAGTTTGCTGGTCTAGAGCATTCAAGGGTATGTTTTAAAGGAGAACTCCGGTCAATTTGAACATTGAGCTCATTTTTTTGTAAATTTGGAGTGCTGTCAATACAGAGAACAGCGACAAAAATCGGTGTTGCCTACACCATGTTATCCTCTTTTTAAAATTTGCACCCCGTTGACTTCAATGGGGCAAGTTTTAAACCTGCTTTTAGCCTCTTAACATCCTTGATGTGTCATTACAAGTGCACAGAAAATGTGAGTGATTCTTTCAGAGTGAACATGGGTGAATCTGACTGCAGTAGATGTGAAAGATATGGATAAAAATGATGTTATTTCAGTCAGCGCTCATACCTGTATTTACATCCTGTTTTCGGTCGAAGTCCATAGTAATCGATTGTCGAGTTCACGCGCATAGGATTAGTATGTACGATCATGCGCCCGAACTCGACAATCGACTACTGTGGACTTCAACTGTGATACTTCTACTGTGGAGTCAGATTCACTCGTGTTCACTCTGAAGGAATCACTCACATTTTCTGTGCACTTGTAATGACACATCAAGGATGTTAAGAGGCTAAAAGCTGGTTTAAAACTTGCCCCATTGAAGTCAACAGGGTGCAAATTTTAAAAAGAGGATAACACGGTGTAGGCAACACCGATTTTTGTCGTTGTTCTCTGTATTGACAGCACTCCAAATTTACAAAAAAATGAGCTCAATGTTAAAATTGACTGGAGTTCTCCTTTAAAACACAATGCCAAGGAGGAAAGACATCAGCAATGATATTAGAGAAGCAATTGTTGCTGCCATCAATCTGAGAAGGGGAATACGGCCATTGAAGTGCATTGTTCTACAGTGAGGAAGATTATTCACAAGGAGAAAACATTCAAGACAGTTGCCAATCTTCGTGGACATCTCAACAAATTCACCTCAAGGTCAGACCGTGCAATGCTCGGAGAAACTGCAAAACACAGAACTACAATTCAGACTCTTTACAGGCCTCAGTTAACATGTTAAATGTTAAAGTTCATAAAAAAGTGCAATTAGAAAAAGAACGGACAAGAATGGCATGTTTGGAAGCTTCTTCTCTCTAAAAAGAAACAATGCAGCACAGCTTAGGTTTGCAAAGTTGCATCTGAACAAACCTCAAGACTTTCTTACTTTACAAAGTACTTTACAAAGTAGAGATGTTTGGCCATAATGTGCAATGGTGAAAACTGAACACAGCATATCAGCACAAACACCTGACACGCTGATGGAGGGTTGATGATTTGTGGCTTGTTTTGCTGCCACAGGACCTGGGCACCATGAACTCCTCTCTCTGTATACCAGAGTATTCTAGAGTTAAATGTAAGGCCATCTGTCTGACAGCTACAGATTGGCCGAAATTGGGTCATCCAACAGGACAATGATCCCAAGCACACCAGCATATCTACAACCGAATGGCTGAAAAAGAAAATAATCAAGGTGTTGCAATTGTAAGACTGAAATAACTGTAAGACTTGAGAAATTAGATAAATGCCAGGCAGTCTACTTGAGGCCCTGAGAGGACAAAGGACCTCACTGGAAATTAACATTTGAACTCACCCTTGTGCACTATCGAGACGAAAGTCTCACCTCCGAATCATCCTAATCTACATTCCTTCTCCTCATCCCCCACTCCTTCTCTCTCATGCTAAGATCACCTGAAAAATCCATAGGTTTAATGTGAATATTTATCATTGAGTATTATACATGTTAAGTATCATTTGAAATGTCTCAGTGCGACTGGTACAACGGTCTCATTTCCAAATAAGTAAAACAAAAGGTCATAAGGTTTTTAAGAGTTTAGAGATAACTGGCACACAAAGGAAGGTGGTCTCTAGACAACTGGTCTCATACCCCCAAAAGGTGTCAACTCTGAATGTAAATTCCCATTGTTAGCAGATGTTTCCATGTGAACGAGGTTCTGTCTATATAATGAAATGCAGCAAAGGGCTCTGGGCCTTTTTGTAACTCAAGTTGGCCCATGATGTTAAGAGTGACCAAAACTCTTAGCACCATGTATTTTAATGTTAGGTTCGCATCTCTTCTCTTTAATCTAGAGCATTTGATGTTATAGTATTGATTATCCTTGAATTGATTATAAAATTGGCATGATACATTTACCTGACATAATAAATTATTACATTTGATTATTCTAACTGACTTTGACATTATTTTCATTAAAGAGTTAAAAAGAGTAGTCAAACATTCGCCCACTTTTAATGATGCACGGATATCATTAAAACCTTTTCATTTATGGAGTCAGATGAAATCACGAGAGAATACATATTCAAATGTATTGCATTTAATCAAAAAATACTTTGCCATGAGAAAAGACAGTCCTTCCGCGCTGGTCGGATGCCGGACTTTGAGCCGATCGAGTGCGAGTTTACACAATGGCCCAGTCGAATTGCAGGCCTTAAGAGAACTGTACATATACAGATGCTCACAAACCTCAATGAACTGAAGAAGATTGGGCCACAATTTCTCCAGAACGATGCGAGAGACTGATACTGTCATACAGAAAACGATTTCTTTAACTTATCGCTGCTAAAAGAGGCTCTACAAGCAAGTGAATCAGAGGGTGTATTTAGTTTGTCACCCATGGCTTTTCCATTTTGGCTTTATTTTTGTTAAATAAATAATGACACGGTGTAATATGTCAAGATATATATACACACACATATGCATTTTGTGCGATTTAAGGTTATGAATCATGCATATTATGTAATGTTTTGTGTGATGGGATGTGATGTAATGCATGTGATGTGTAATGAGAATTGCTTGGCTTGTGGTTGTGTGGTAGCGAATCAGGCACAACACAGGGCAACAATCCAATTACATCCTAGCAGACAGACCTGAATCATTCTGCTGCACACTACCTTGTTATTGAGATGATCTATGTCATGTTTATCTTCTCCAACATCAAATAACCTCATTTACTAATGGCAAGCCTTTGGAGGTTTTGCGTTCTCCTCTGGCTATTAGGAGTTACATATTTAGCCCCATCCTGGTGTTTAGGGATAGGATATTTAGAGGTTGAGAAGAGTCAAAACTAAGCAAATCGTGTTGTTTTCCGAAGTTATTAATAGCACTAAATTATACAGGCATTTGAATCTCTTCATCTCTTCTCAGCTTCCCCACAGTTCCTGAAGAAACCTGCCAACATATATGCTCATGAAGCCACAGACGTCATCTTCGAGTGTGAGGTCACCGGCTCACCGGCTCCCACCATCAAATGGGTGAAGAACGGTGATGCCGTCATTCCCAGCGACTATTTCAAGATCATTGTAAGTTGCCAGCTAGGACATGCTGTTGACCTTTAGTCATGAAAATGTGTGATACAGAATGCACTATAACAGCGAGTGCATATGGACATTTCTTGTAGTTGACTGCAATGTTCTTGTTTGTGTCTTTATAGAAGGAGCAGAACTTGCAGGTGCTGGGACTGGTCAAGTCAGATGAAGGTTTCTATCAGTGTTTAGCTGAGAATGACGCTGGTAATGTGCAGTCGAGTGCTCAGCTCATCATACTGGATCAAGGTACGTCTAAGATTTAAATTTTTTATTCTTTTTTTTTTTTTTTTGCTTTTTAACTATACACGTGAACATATACATTTTCATGTAACAGAAAGCCAAAAGAAAAAAACAGCCTCTCAGTATTTTACATTGATTTTCTATACCTCCTCTTTTCTTAGTCTTTTATTAACACCTTTCCAAGTCCACCACATTTTAAGAATGATCTGAAAGGTCCCCAAAAACTGTATATTCGTCCCTTAAAATATAAGTAATCTTTTCCATTGACATATTTGTTACCATTTCTTTTAGCCAACATCCTATACTTGGTGCGCAAATATTTTTCCAATTTAAAGAAATAAGCCGTTTTGCTCGAAGAATGCATATATTTATAAATATATATCTCTTTCTATATAACTTGATCTCCTTAGGAAACAAATGTAATAGAAAAAGTTAAGGTGACAATGGAATGTTAACATCAAGAATCATTTCTTTCACACCTTTCCAAATTTTTTTGACTTCTTCGCACTCCCATATGCAATGATATAACGTACTTTTAAACTCACTGCATCTTAAGCAAGTGTCAGGGACATTTTCATTATATTTATGCAATACAACTGGAGTTATATAAGATTGAATATTTTTGAAACATTTCCCATTGTAAACCCTATTGGAAAATCCAGCTAAAACCAGCTTGGTTCTCCCTGCAGGGAAGTTCTTATATTAGTTTTAGTACACTCTCATTACAAAAAGTGTTCATAACGTCTCATTATAGATAAGGGTGCTCCGATCAGGGTTTTTCGGGACGATTACGATCACTATTGGCCGATACCGATCACCGAAATAAATAATACTAAGAAGGCTTGAAATAGACTCATTGGGGTTATTAGGCTATTCTCAAAAACAACGTATTTTAAGTATAAAAAAGTTAAGAGATGAGAAATTATCATGAATAGACAACTTTATTTATCCGCAAGCAACATGTGCAACATATAGAGGTTATTAGGAACAGCTTATAGCTTAACAAATATTGCATTCACAGAACAGTCTTTATCAACAGAAAGTAATCAAATGTAAAACAAGTGCATAGTCTTCACTTTATAAATTAAATATAGATTAATCAATCTACTAAAGAGCAGTGAGTGATTTCTCTTTATCTTAAGTTGTTTGATTAACATTAATGACACAGACGGCATCGGGAATATTAGGCTGCTGTCACTTTAAGAGCAAATGCACGGATCCAATACACTGATACACACACAGCTTATTTCCCAGCTGTTTATGTTCACTTAAGGTGAGACACGGCAGGCAAAACATCGATTTTTCATGCAGTGGTCAGTTTTGAGATTTTGGGCTAGTTTACTCCTTTAATATGTGTTCTTTCAAGCTGCTATAAAGAAAACGTTGAAAATATACATTAAGATGTTTATTTTATTACATTTTGTTTACTTGCGGCAGTAAGTTTCTCCCGAATTTACCAGGAAGTTATTGTTCCAACGCGACACGCCGAGCTCCGTCTGTTCACTGAAGTCTGTCATGACCGGTATCCCTGTAAAGCTCTGAGTCTCCTGCACAACGCTATGTAACCCAAATATGGGCATTTCCTTTCTATCAGTAACCAATCGTGAATGTCCAAAGGGGGATTTAAAGCTAACGACGATTTCTCATTTAAAGCTATTTAAATCTTTAACTGCCGTTTTCTCAAAATGAGTTTTTTGTCATTCTCCAGTATAAACATCTCAGCCTATGTAGCACCTGTGTACACCAAACTCTCCAGTTATACACTTAGCAGTATTCTGAAGATATTTTCAGAGGGATTTGTTAATAAATCATTCCTGGCCTGATTTATGTGACATTTTAATAAAAAAAATAGGCTAAAAATAGGCATATTTAATGAGATAATGCCTAATTTGCATAATTAAACATACACATTTCTAAAACTTGTAATAAATTTTTTTTTATATTGTGTAAGTAATCAACAATTAAAATTTTACCCTTTTCACCTGTAGTGTCTCACCTTAAGGCATAACCAATGGTGTTTAAGCGAATACTCACAAAGCCGGGTATTTTTACATATTTCTGTGTGTATTTAACCGTTTAGACGCCAAAGTTCACGTTGCTTGTCCTTGTTCCACTCTGTCTCGGAGCGCACGCACAGAAAGTCGCTTGCGTATTACTTAATGCAGTTTTAATAACTCTTTTTATTATCAAGCACAGCAGTTTAGCAACAGTAGACTGCATTTTACGACAATCACAGATTTGGACGTTAAACTTGGGCTTTTAGGGAGGAATGATAGCGCACTGCTGTGAAGGAGAGAAATGCACTAAAATCACACAGATCTAGTTTGTTGCTGTAATTGCTGAAGGGTTGCTGTCAGTACGATGTCTCCGCTCTCCACAAAGATGTTGCAGATTTATTGTCCTTTTCAGACACCTGGTAGAACTGCCAGACCGGTGAATATAGTGAAGCAATTTTAGCTGCGCATAGAAAAAATTGTCTTGCGAGTTTTGCGTCATCATCGATCTTTATAGAGACCACTGATTATATAAAGCTATTATCGGCTGATAACGATCGGCGCCCGATCAATCGGAGCACCATTAAATAGTGGTCCATTTAGTTTTACAACAATATCTCAACTATTTTAGTATTTTGTTAAAAAAAAAAAAAGGCCTAAACATCTCAGGGAAACTGAAGGATTTGTCCATGTAGATGATCTTTCTTTAATATGTATCTAATTGAAAGTATAGTGGTTGAATGTAGTGTTGGTGTAAGTCAGGTGCATGATGCCATCTGCTGCAGCTTCCTCTCTGGCAGTGCCACCTGTTCAGTGTGTGTGTGTGTGTGTGTGTGTGTGTGTGTGCGCTCACGGCCATGTGTGTGCCAGAACCGGAGTTTAATGTAAAATGTGAGGATGCAATCATGTTCTGGATGGTTGCTGGGATATTATTTACCAACCGCCGAAGTCTCTGTGATATTCTGGTCCCTAGGTCTGCCAGGCAAAACCGTATAGCATGATATTTGAGATATTATTCCTGTACATTCATAACTGTGAAGGACAACACATTGTAGTTAATAATACAGGGCTTTGTTCAACTCCCTGTCCTTTCGTATGAGCAATAGAAATAGTGATGATTGCCTTAGCAAGCAACTCTACAAATTTGAATCCAACCATGAGAGTAACACTGAATGCACAGATTTGTTGTCAGATTGTCACTCTGTTTCTGTGAAAAGAGTATCTTTCTGAGTTGAAGCCTGTGTCTCTATGTATTCTCTATGGGCCTTTGATGCAGTCTTTGCTCCTCTTGTATGAAAATGGCCTATAAACACTTTATTTTGGCAGGCTTCTCAGCGTGTTCTAGTTAAAGCTGCTAGACGGGTCTGATTGGAGGCTTTTTTGAAGCCTCACTTCTCGCTGCCATCTGGACTAGCACATGGTGAATAGGAAAACACGGTTGCTTATCTTCACTTATTGTTAGAGCTGATTGCTGAGTTTATTAAGTTACAGACAGGGAGTTTGTGGCACAGTCTGTGAAACTTGCTCATTATAATTTTTTTTGTAAGGGAATAAATGCTCCCATACTCATTAGGGTAATGCTGAATTGTTTTTTCCCCTTAGCTCTAGATTTGACATGCTGTGATTGTCTTAAGCACAACTGTAGTTGCAGAGATGTTTATGTAGATTTGCTCAGATTTTCTCAGAAAGCACAGAAAAGTTATTTTAATCTGTGGTAAAAATAAAAAAAAATTATGAATGACAACTGAAAGAGACCTCATAACATCCTAGCAACCACCCATTACACCTTAGCAACCGCTCTAAAGACTATTCGGAACATTGTAGTTGCACAGCAACACAATGGCAACTATTCATAACACCATTGTAACTGTAACAATGTGCTAAAGACTGCTTGGAATGCCTTAGCAACTGCATAGCAACACCCTGTTGACTACCCATAACACCCTAGCAACCTCTTAACAAGGTATTAAAGACACACACTGGCATGGCAACCACTCATAAAAACCTTGCAACAACAGAACAATGTGCTAAATACTACTCTGAACACCCTAGCAACTGTGTAGCAACACCCTGGTGACCACCCAGAACACCTTAGCAACAATGCACTACATTTTATTAAGAACACCTTAGAAACCACATTGCAACACCCTGGCATGGAAACCATCCATAACACCCTTGCAACAACAGAACAATGTGCTAAAGACTACTCTGAAAACCATAGCAACTGTATAGCAACACCCTGGTGACCACCCATAACACCTTAAGAACAATACACTAAAGATTAATAAGAATGCCTTAGAAACCACATTACAACACCCTGGCATGGAAACCACCCATAGAACCCTTGCAACAACAAAACAATGTGCTAAAGATTACTCCGAAAACCCTTGCAACTTCATAGCAACACCCTGGTGACCACCCATTACACCTTAACAACAAAGCACTAAAGATTAATAAGTATGCCTTAGAAACCGCATTGCAACACCCTGGCATGGAAACCACCCATATAACCCTTGCAACAACAGAACAATGTGCTAAAGACTAATTGGAACACCCTAGCAACTGCATAGCAACACCCTGGCAACCACCCATTACACCTTAGCAACAATGTACTAAAAGACTATTTAGGAAGCCTTAGCAACCAACCACATTGCAACACCCTATCATGGCGACCACCCATAAAAGCGGCGTTCTAAAAAATGCGGCGCTCAAGTTAAAATAAGTTTATAGACATTCAGTTTTTAAAGGAATAGTTCACCCAAAAAATTCTGAAAACTCTGTCATCATTTACTCACCCAAGTCATTCCAACCCTGTATGAATTTCTTTCTTCTTCTGATAAGGAAGATATTTTGAAGGATGTTGGTAATCAAACAGTTGATGACTTCCATAGTATTTCCAAGCATTCCTTCATCATGGAAACTACATTGTAATTGACAAACTCATCCATTTGAATATTTGTGAAGACTTCGTGCAGCACAATGAGTAGAAATGTGGGTCGCCACAAGCATTAAAAGACGTGTATAGCTGGTATGAGATCAGGACGTGACCTGACAGTTTGAGCTTGTTTACTTTCCCCAGATTCATTTTAATTCCATATTTGCATGTGAATGCCTGTTTTTCCTGGCAGGGACTTATTATTATTATTAAGGATTCATGGCAACTGAAAAAATCCTAAATTTTTCATTCCGTTTTTTCTTTCTCTTCCAAAAAAACCTTGTATGGCACAAACGCCCCGCAAAAACTAATTTCCCAGCATCTGTTTCTAGACAGAGCTGCATTTTTCTGAGTGCTGGTAATCTGCAGGTTGTGTGTGTGTGTGTAGAAGTGATGGAGTGAAGAAAGGTCGGACGAGAGCTTGGACACACTGTAGATGTCCCTCATGGGGTCTGATGGATGCTTGACTATAGTTGTTACTGGACCTTGCAAGTGGCCTCCAGTTCCAGGTATGTGTGTAGATAAATGGTAGATGAAGATACAATGTGAGTCTGAGCGTAGAAAAAGGTGATGGATCTGAGAGCATACAATGCTGATTTGGGCCATATTTGTGTTTATATCTCAGCTGAGGAGCCTGTGGAACCATAAAACATAAACAGTATGTCTCCGCTGAGGCCTCTCACTGTGTTCATGTGACACTTTAACTAGGCCTGTGTGCCAGACAGCAGAGCAAATACGCTTGGCTTATTTATGGCCTCAGAAAGAGCCCTCAAGCTGCTTTCCAACATCTCTGCTTTGTTTATAAGATTCATCACTCAATGGTCGGAATATTAATGTGATTTAGTTGACGTTGCGAAGCCTGTAGCTGTTGCTTAACTCCAAGGAATTATTCTGCTTGAGAATGAAGAAATGTAATTTCACCCAAATAAAAAAGAAACCAGTTTTTATGACGCACCAGATTGACCGTGTTTGAAATGCGATACTAGATTACTGAATCAAGTTTCTTCAACTTCAGACACTTCTATATTTCCCAGCGGTTGATTTTTTATTAAAATAACTTATAAATCACACTGATTTGAATTCTTTTAAACTACTTTTAAAATGGCTACATGCAGACTTATTGTTGAATACTTATCCCAGACACAAACTTTCAATCATGAATCTGAAAATCCATTATTAAAATTATTACAGGTTAAACTATGACTATAAAATGTGAAAGAAAGAGCGACTTAAACCATTGCAATAATTATTGGGTGAAAATAATCTATATTAATTTTCTGTGCCATCATATTCACCAGGTTGAGCCATTGTAGTCACTTGGACTATTTTAAACATTGTCTTTACGAACTTTCTGGGCCGGCAAGTTTCAGTAACAGAGAAGTCTATGGAGGAGTGAGACAGCTCTCAGATTTAATCAAAAATATCTTAATTTGTGTTCTGAAGATGAACGAAAGTCTCACGGGGTTTGAACAACATGAGGGCGAGTAATTACTGACAGAATTTTAATTTTTGGGTGAACTAACCCTTTAAGGCTAAAAAACAAATATCACTTGTGAGTTTTGGGGTTCTCTGTGGTGTCAACAACTGATATATAAAAGGTCTGTAGGTTTACTGATGTACATTGTGAAATGCTAATTTGTACTGCATGAATTCTTATCCTGAACTCCCAGTGATTCAGTTTGATTTAAAAATCTCATGTTTGCTCGGCATTGAAACAAAGAGCTATCGCTGTAGCCTACAAACAGCCTGAGCCCAAGCTTCTCAAAGGAGCACAGTGATATTTTTGGTACTGGGACTGAGCATGACAAATGGGACTGAAGTGCATGTCAGAGAATAACAGATTTGGCTGCGGGACTTGAGCGCGAGGGATTGGCGCAGTTTGATGGAGGTTTAGCAGGTGCAGGAGGGAATGGGGCCGATGCTTTACTGACCCCGAGGGCTGGTGTAACTGGGTATAGACATACAGTAATGACGTGCCAGATGGGCGTCTGCCTTCCCAGTGAACACATAGGATGTCCCCTGCCAGCTTCACGCTGAGACCCGTAATCCTGTGCTTTGGAGCTGGGCGGGACGTCCCGTCGAGGTGCCCGTTCCTCCCCCCTAGATCTGCGCTTTCATCTCTTTAGACTATGGAAGCAAGACGTCTCAGGAGACGAAACGCTGCTCTGCATCACGTGAGAGACCTGTTTAATCTCAACAGGGGTGTTGATGGCCTTTAATCCATCATCCTCTCATATTCATGATGTTTACTTTGAAGAGATAGACTGCTGTCGCCTCTGCAGTGGTTCAGGCTTCAGATCCGATGCACAATCGCTGCGGGCCAGCTGTATCTCCAATGAAAAATGGGACTATTGTGTACTTGGCTTCTTGAATATCATATCTGCTTATTAAAAAGAAAATCCCTTGCATTGTGTTTATTTGCTACAACAAAATGGATTGAACTGCCTAGAAAAGGAATTCAGGAAATCAGGAAATATCTAATAAATGTTTTTATTTTGATTTAAAAAAAAATAAAAAATGATCTGATCTTTTTAAGGGGTCGGAAATTTTTTATGCGCTTCGGCCGTTCATTTTCATGGCATTTTGGGAAGCTGAAAACACAGACTTTTGAAAACTGAGTTTCAAAGTGCACATTTTTGAAAACGATACCGTTATCGTCTCCGTGTAAACTACAAAAACATGAATGTGAATGGAAGCTTGTTTCTGCTATGGAATAACAAATAAAAAAGGTAATTGAGACTTTTTATCTCACAATTCAGACTTTTTTTAATCATAATTGCGATTTACATCTCTCAATTCGGACTTTATAACTTGTAATTTTTAGTTATATCTCACAATTCTGAGAAAAAAGTCAGAATTGTGAGATGAAAAGTTGTAATTGTCTTTTTAATTTAATAATATTATAATAATCTTTTTTTTTTTTTAAGAAAAAAAAAGTTTTCCACAAAAAGTTTTTTTTTTTTTAGAAAAAAAAAAAAATCTTTTAATATCACTCAATTTAGAATTGAGCTATATAATTGGAATGATGAGAAAAAAACCTCAGATTTCCAAGATATAAATTCTGGCTTTTTTCTAAAAAGGTTTATATCAATTCTGAGATAATTCAGAGTTATGAACTTGGAATTACGAGAAATAAAGTCAGAATTAAAAAAGTCAGAATTATGAGTTATAAACTGGGAATTGGATGAAATAAAGTCATAATTACAGTATATAAATTCTGACTTTTTTCTCACAATTGTGAGTTTATATCTGCAATTCTGACTTTTTTTTTCACAGAATAAAGTCTGAATTGCAAGATAAAAACTCACAGTTGTGTGAAAAAGTCAGAATTGTGAGATAAATTACAATGACTTTTTAAATAAGAGAGGACATAATTGTAAGATGAAAAGTTGCAATTGCCTTTTTAATAGGGAGTTTATATCTCAGTATTGTTAACTTTTTCTCGCATTTCTGAGTTAATATCACACAATTCAAAATTGTGAGCTGTAAAATTGGAATTATGAGAAATAAAGTCAGAATTGCAAGATATAAATTCTGTATTTTTCTCAAAATTCTGAGTTTATATCTCAATACTGAGATAATTGCGAGTTATAAACTTGGAATTATTAGAAATAAAGTCAGAATTGTGAGTTATAAAGTCAGAATTGTGAGTTATAAAGTCTGAATTGCGAGATATAAACTCGCAATTAAAAAAAAGTCAGAATTGTGAGTTATAAACAGGGAATTGGAAGAAATAAAGTCAGAATTACAGGATATAAATCTTGCTCTTCAACTTTTTCACAGACTTGTGGGATATGAATTGTAAGATAAAAACTCGCAGTTGTGAGAAAAAGTCAGAATTGTGAGATCAATTATCAATTACCTTTTTTTTAATAAGAAAAGCCATATAGCGATATAATAGAAATATAAGAGAGTAAAACCCTAGAGATCTGTGTGATTTAGCTGCCCATTTCTCCTCCTCAAACACTCCTAAAGTGTCTATAGATCAGGAGCTGCTCCACATTTCAGCATTAGTCAAACCTGTCTGATCTCAGGACATGAGTGCTGGTGAAGAACATGTACCCTAGCATGAAAGAGTGATATAACCCGCTTTTTATGTCTTCACTCATAAAACCCCTTCCAGACACCTCACGGTAATACCATGTTCCCTCAGATCAATAGTAGAGAGGTGTTAGATTTAATGCCAATGGATGAAGTGTTTTTGTGTCACGTCTCCTGTACCATTGGTCATTTCAGTCTAACCCGTCTGTGTAAGATGAAAGAAGGAGCTCAATAAGTGGTTATTAGCAGTGCACTCTCTCCTACGGCCACATCATAAATACATGGAGGTGTCCTCATGTAGTACAATTACCTCTTTAGGATATTAATATGATTCTTGGCGACCTAGTATATAGTCATCATTGCTCTGAGCAACCAAGAAACTAATTTGCATACTCTCGAAATACCGTTTACTATTTAACGCAGAATTACATCGATTTAAAGCAAAAGTGGAGTTAAGAATACTCATTTTACACCAAAGGCCTTTTGACCTTTTTTCTTAGCCTCAGTGTGTATCATTAATGAGCGAAGTCACCATCTGTTCCAGTGGCACCAGCTATTGCTCTCTGCTATGAATAGAGTCGGTATTAATCTTCTGCTGTTAACCACCGTATGTCACATGACTGCATTCATCATCAGACCGGCTGAAGCTGATGATCCTGATAACATCCTAGTTGACAAATGTATGTTGTCCAAACACTTGGACATGTTAATCTGTAGCGTATCCTCACTTTTTCTTGCGTATCGGCACTTCCCACATGTTGCCGGTACGCTGAGCGCTCACACCGAAACATTAAATCATTATACAATCAAGCTAATTATATACAGGGCGTGTTCTGAGATTTTAGAAAGACGTACGAACTGAACAGACCAATTATGTGCAAAAGGACTAAATCCCTATTGTTTAATTTAGGGATGCACCGATATAAAAAATGTGGCGATACGATAACTCGTTATATTTGAAAGCCTGATAACCGATATACTGGCCGATAAATCTAAATCCAAATTTTGATATAATTTGAGAGCCTGATTACAAAAACACAAGTCTCACAATTAAAAGCCATGTCCCAAGCACACAATCATGATGATGTTCTCATAATATTATGTAGCCGATATGAACTGTATTTTTCTTTTTGAAGTGATTCCAATCATATTTCAATCATTTCAAAAACATCATGTTGAACAGTGCGCATCTGAAGCGTCTCAGCTGAAGGAAATAATCCATGATTTATCGGCTTTAATATATCGGCCACATTTTCTTATCGGGCCGATAAAGATAACATTATAAATGAACATACTGTATATCGGCTGATACCGATATAGTGGCCGATATATCGTGCATCCGTAGTTTAATTTTGCGTGAGTGGCGTGAATCACCGTAGGCACGGTCACTCCAAAAGTGTGATTAGATTGGCGTGAGCCACTCTTATTTTGACGCTGATGATAAAAACTCATTTAAATTCTATTGAGAATGTTCCACTTTAAAACGCTATGGAGAAAATCAAACATGATCTAAAACGGCCACATCAACTAAAAAGACGGATGAAAAGAGGGTAAAACATCATTATACAACCTCAAATCAGAAAACGTTGGGACACTGTACAAATTGTGAGTAAAAAAGGAATGGAATAATTTACAAATCTCATAAACTTATATTTTATTCACAATAGAATATAGATAACATATCAAATGTTGAAAGTGAGACATTTTGAAATGTCATGCCAAATATTGGTTCATTTTGGATTTCATGAGAGCTACACATTCCAAAAAAGTTGGGACAGGTAGCAATAAGAGGCTGGAAAAGTTAAATGTACATATAAGGAACAGCTGGAGGACCAATTTGCAACTTATTAGGTCAATTGGCAACATGATTGGGTATAAAAAGAGCCTCTCAGAGTGGCAGTGTCTCTCAGAAGTCAAGATGGGCAGAGGATCACCGATTCCCCCAATGCTGTGGCGAAAAATAGTGGAGCAATATCAGAAAGGAGTTTCTCAGAGGAAAATTGCAAAGAGTTTGAAGTTATCATCATCTACAGTGCATAATATCATCCAAAGATTCAGAGAATCTGGAACAATCTCTGTGCGTAAGGGTCAAGGCCGGAAATGAAATGACTCATGTGCCTGGTTTTGTGGTCCAGGGTCACATACAGTTTAGGGAATAGATTGTCTGTAGCTATATAGTTTAAATATGAAGTTTGCCAGAGGAAGAAGAAAAGCTAGAGAGATGGTCACGCACACACAAAAGCTGAACCAGAGATAAATGCTGAGTGATATCATTTTTTTCTCCCTGAGGCTAGACAGATGAACATTGATGGCTTGTCTTTGTGGAAAACTGTAATTGCTACAACTAATGTTTAATTTGTTCTCCGTCTAATGGATTTTGTCATTTAGGGGAAGCTATAAGCTAATGAGTGCTGCTATCAGTGTATATTATCAGTCTGTTCAGAAGAAGACATGAAGAGCACATCTCAACACAATACATCTCTCAGAACCTTTATAAGCTGCTTTTAAACTCTCAGAGGTTGTTCTTTCATAGCTCAAGAGACTGCGAATGTAATTGTATAAGCGTAGTAAAGGAGTGTAAGGTTGAGTGTAATGTCTGACATGTTTGCGATTGCGTTTTGTGTGGGTCAAGGGTATGTCGATGTTTATTGTTGTAACTGTAAACCCGAATAAGTTGGCAAAACTCAATACATTTAAGACAATCAGTTGCCTCAAACTATTTAAGTTTCAAATATTCAAAGTTTAAGTAAGCAGAACTTGCAGATTTTAATTTTGTACTTATACATTTTACTTGAAATGTTTGAGAACATTAATCCATACATTTAACTTGAAAATGTCAATGTGAACATTTTTGTTATTATAAACTTAACTGGTTATAACAAACTAGTTCAATAAATGCTAACAATAGCATAGTTTAGCACTTGCTGTATGAATGCTGCTATATAAAGCATTGACATGCTCTCAAACCAAGCCACATGCACCACTTGTCATCATGACGGTAACTCTCCTAAAATCAACATAAACAAAAATTCTTCAAAATTAGCATTACAAAACATTAATCACTACTAAATCTCCCACTTAACATTAATCTTGCACAAAAAAACCCCATTATATTACACTTAATTTCAGCATTTTACTCTCCCTTTCGAGTGCCATCGGCAAAGCATGCTGGGAAATAGAAACCCCAGCCCAGTTTCAGTTGAACTTAAGTTCATCTGAATTAAAAGAAATAATTTCATAAAACAACGAAACAGTTCAGTTTACTTAAAATATATCAGCTCTGTGAACTTGAAAGAAAAAGAAAGTGCTTAATACTCATAAAAGTTAATTTGACTGAACTAATTAGTCTAATTTAAGTTTGTCCTACTCAAACCAATTCATTATTTTGAGCGTTAGGGTTTACAGTGATGCAAGGAACATTTCAGTCTTGTCTGACAATAAAGTATTATCTAATCTAATGTAATCTAATGAATAAAGACATCAGTTACATCAAGTCGCCTAAAATTCAAGTCAGTATAAGCTGTGGATGCTCTGCAGACTTCAGACAAACTTCACTTAAAGATATAGTCCACACAAAAATATATGTATTTATTCATTTACTCACAACCAAACCCATGCACATAAAGTCTTTTTCTTCCCGACAATCAAATATACTGCAAGAAAATTCGCCATGCCAGGCGTTTGACATATTTCCAGCAAACAACAATATACATTTTTTTGTTGAACTATTATAAAAGTGAAAAATATTCTCGTTTTTTCCACCTCAGCTGTTTTTCTCCAACTACATGCCTGACATTCTTCCATTACAATTGCATTTTTCATGATTCTTTGTGATTTATTTCACTGTTTGGTTGATTTCCTGTCATGGAAAAGCCATTGTGTTATGTTTTTCTTTCTTTGTTTGTTTTTCTTTTTATGTGTTCTCCTGTGTTTTGCTCTCCGTCCATCCATCCCTCCCTCCCTGTATTTCTGTGTGACTTCACTATCCGCCCCCCCTCCACCCTTTATTCCTGCTTTGACTCACACACTGAAAGATGTAGCCCTGCCCTCCCCCCCTCCCACCTCACTGACCCGTGCCACTACTGACCATCTAATGCCAGGGTCCCGAGTCGGCGCTGGTCCCAAACCCTCCGGCCCGCGGGACGTCGTGGCCTCGCTGGTGTCCACTCGCTTCATCAAACTGACCTGGCGTGTTCCCGCTGAACCACACGGAGAAGACGTCACCTACTCAGTGTACTACAGCCTGGAGGGCACTAACAGGCACGCCATTTATCTGTTATATATACACTACTACTGTATCAAAGTTTGGGCTCAGTAAGATGGTCACACATTTTATACTTTTATTCTGCAAGGATCCATGAAATGAATCAAAAGTTACAGTAAACTTTTGTAATGTTGCAAAAAGATTTATTTCAAATAAATACTTTTCTTCTCAACATTCTATTGATCAAAGAATCCTGAAAAATGTATGTTTCCACAAAAATATCAACAACTGTTTTCAACATTGATAATAATCAGAAATGTGTTTTTGAGCAGCAAACCATCATATTAGAATGATTTCTGAAAGATCATGTGACACATCTATCTACATGTATTAGTATTTATCTTGTGAAGTATTTATTCATCATAATTAATGATTATTTAAATGAATCTATTTAAAATAACTTTACAGTAATGAGATTCTAATGAGAATTACAAAAAAAGTAAAACATTCATATGCATTATGGTTAGGATCATTTTTGTGCTTAATTGTCATTAAACAATATCATGCATGCAAAAAATGGATCATCCAAATAAATAAACATAATATATATTTTAAATAATAATAATAAATAAATAATTATAATAAAATATCATATTAAAAATGTTATAAATATTTTATTTGCATTTTGACTATGAAGTGAAATGTGACCCAGGCATGTTTTCGTGTCCTTCACCCTCCGAGAAGCCTTTAATAATGGATGCTATTGATTATTGTATTCTGTTCATTTGTTGCTATTATTTTAAGTCGCATGTTGTTCTTATGCATATTTATAACGCCGTTCTGTATGAGCTGCTTTTGACTACAGAAAAATCTGAGAAGCTTCAAACCACCAAATCAGCAGTCCTCTCCTGTTTCAGTCTCATGTGACGCCTCTGATCCTGTACAGGGAGAGGATCGTGAACACCAGTCGTCCAGGAGAGATGCAGGTCACCATCCAGAACCTCATGCCAGACTCCACGTATGCCTTCCGTGTGGTGGCGCACAACAGAAACGGCCCTGGAGAGAGTTCAGCGCCTCTGAGAGTAGCCACCCAGCCTGAGGGTAAGAACAAGTTTTCAATCAACAAGTCACCAACATTCACCATGGATTTAATGTAGTAACGCTAACTGTAACCATGGTATTGTGGCAGAAGTAGTCTTATGTTTATATTCATTTCAGGGTTCGTACACCTTTTGAGATTGAAATTCAAGCACTTTACACAGGCCTTTGAATGCTTCAAACTTTTTCCAGCACTTCAAAGGTCTGAATATCATCACATTTTAATGTTTTTTTTTAAGGCGAGACACGGCAGGCAAAAAACGTCATTTTTTTTTTTTACTGGTCAATTTTGAGATTTTTGGATATTTGTCTTCAATAACATGTCTTCTTTCAGACTTGTGGTGAAAAAAAGTCCGAAATACACATTTAGGTCTTTATTTTACTACACTTTGTCTGTTTGCGTCTGTAGATTTCTCATAAATTCAACAAAAGTTGGCGTTCTTAATCAACATGCTGCTCCGCGATCTCTGTCATCATATACACCATTAGAAAGCTCTCTCTCTCCTGTACAATGCTGTCAGATCCAAATATGGTCATTTCCTTTTTATCAGCAACCAATCGTGAAAGTAAAAGGGCTGAATGTGCAATCTCATTGGCTGATGATAAATCTTTAAAGCCCGTTTTTTCAAAATGACTTTTCTTTCCGAAATCTCCACTTCAGTAGCACCGATATACACCAAACTTTTTCCTAGTCTTGTACCTAGTTATATTATGAAGACATTTACAGAGGGATTTGTAAATATACTATTCCTAGCCTGATTTATATAACATTTTATTCCAAAAAACATGGCGAAAATCATTTTTTTAAGGCTATTGACAGTATATTCTGATTTACAGGATAACAAAAGTAGATATCCATAAATCCCTCTTTTTCCCATCTAATATGTGAACACAATGAAAAAATAATTTTTAACCTGGCTTTATCCAATACTCAGATTTTTTCAAATATATGCATATTAGCGCATATTTAATTAGATATTGCCTAATTTGCACATTTAAACATTAAATGACAGAAAACTTGTAATACATTTTTTTCTCATCTTAATGTAGGTAATCAACTGGGAAAGTTTCATGGTGATATCTGCTAGTTAAAAACTTTGACCCTATTCACCTGTAGTGTCTCGCCTTAATGTGATGATTTGTAAAACTAAAAAGATGTAGGAAAACTATGGGCCCTATCATACACCCGGCGCAATGCAGTGCCAGGCGCGCCGCAAGGTTTTTTTTGCTAGTTTCAGCCCGACGCAGTTATCATTTTCACATCCTGCGCCACGTTGTTTAAACGGGCATTTGTGCGCCCATGGGTTGCTGGTCTGAAAAGCAGATGTTCAGGCGCATAGTTGGTGCGTTGCTATTTTGAGGAACTCAAACAGACTGAGCCATTGACCAACTGAACCTGGTCTAAAGTCAATGGCGCAGTATTTTATTTATTTATTTAAAGAGCGCGTTAATGTGCGCCTATATGTCACAAACCTCTGGTTTCTTGAACATGACAATGAGTTCACGATACTCAAATGGCCTCCACAGTCACCAGATCTCAGTCCTGTAGGGCAGCTTTGGGATATGCTGGAACGAGAGATTCACATCATCGATGAACAGCTGATAAATCTGCAGAAACTGCGTGATGCTATCATTACAATATGGACCAAAATCTCTGAGGAATGTGTCCAGCACCTTGTTGAATCATTGCCATGAAGAATTAAGGCAGTTCTGAAGGCAACCTGGTACTAGCAAGCTGTACCTAATAAAGTGGCCGGTGAGAGTATATTTTAGATGGGATTTGAGGGAAATTGCATACACACATCATTCGCCTGTATGAGACACGTCATTTCCATAAACAGAGAAAAGTAACTCCTGTGGGGCTTGTATAGTGTGGGAGTAGCTTGAAGCTGAATGCTCGAACGAGAAAAATTAACCATGGTTCATTCAAAGTGACACGCATTTACCGGTTGTACATAGAAACTGTTATTTATGAGTCTATCCGCTCTTATAAGATGTTCACCAGTGTCTCAAACCACATTCATCCGTGTGGAGGACTCGGAGCAGAGCCGAAGCACAACCAACA
>NC_138222.1:5300117-5335117 GCF_964197995.2 Scardinius erythrophthalmus
ATCTCCGCCATTATCTGCCTATATCTCTGACCTGCCTCTCTCTCATCAGGATCTGGATGTGAACACACTGTCCTACACCATGACTGGACTGAAGAAGTTCACAGAGTACAGTTTCAGAGTGGTGGCCTATAACAAACATGGACCTGGAGTCTCCACCGAGGACATATCCGTGCGCACATACTCTGATGGTACTTACAGTAAATCTGCTCTTTTTGCTTCATCTTCAGCTAGTCAGTTTCCAGCACTCCTCCACTTATTTTGCTCCTCAAAATAACCCTAATAAGGGGTTATAGCTCTACTAGGCAATAAACCAGCTCTCATCTATATCCCTGTTGTAGCTGCATCAACAGAGCAATATCAGCGGGGTCCAAAAGTAACTTAATGCCATACCTGTCAATGCTGAGTGAATTACTGGTTTGTTACCTCCCGTGAAACTGTATTTTGTAGTTATTACTATATACTTCAACTGGGACTCGTGAGCTTCTAGACATCTGTTAAATTTTTTATGCTCACTGTAAAATTAGGCCATTTTTCTTACGGTTATTGTGAAATGGAGTCAACAACCTTTTCTAAATTGTGTTGGTATGAATATAGTCAGGGCTTGACATTAACACGCGACTTCAGCAGTGGCGTGTAACGCAGTCACTCCTACTAACCACTTCGGCGGGATGAATTTTAGATTGTACAATTGTACATTGTACAATTGTCTTTTAAAAAGGCATCTGAAGTAATACATTAAGTGCAATGTAGTGTTGTCAAAAATCTATTTTCCATTACATATCGATTCTGAAATATCTGAAACGCTTCCAATACTAATTTTCCGCAGAATAGATAGACGATATCAGATGCTCTCTCTCTCTCTCTCTCTCTCTCTCTCTCTCTCTCTCTCTCTCTCTCTCTCTCTCTCTCTCTCTCTCTCTCTCCGACAGAGAGTGACACACAAAACTCACTCTTTTCTTTTGATGAATATTGTTGCTGTTACAGGGTTTGAATTTCGCCGTGGGATTGCACGTATTGCGCATAGTTTTACTCATTCCTGCAGATTTTGTGTGCGCACATAAAGGACTAAATTGAGTTATTTTTCGCTGCTTATTGCGCTTAAACAGTGAAATACACACAATAATACACAAAATAATGTCACAATGCCGGTCTTGGCGAGAATTCACGTAAACACAGTCAGTTATGTCTTAAGCGAACAAACAGTTGAGAAAGAAAACGCATGTGTAACAGTATAAGGGGTCTGTGCATTCGTTCTTAAAGTGACAGCAGCCTAATAAACCTGCTGCCAAATTATGAGATAATATTTCAAATATGGTATCGATGTTAAAATTGTTGCTCGTGAAAATGCTGAGCTGCACAGTTCAACACATTTAATGTCAAGCCCTGAATTTACAGTAGATGCCATAGTGGAGTGCTTTGAGAAACATGAAAGTAGCCATTGACAATAGTTAAATATATCATTTATAAAACTATTTGACTGCTCAGTACTCGCATTAACCAATCAGAATGCAGTAGACCCATGTAATAAATGTGGATAATAACTCTCAGTAACCCTGTCCTCCCTGTGTTCAGTCCCCAGCGCTCCACCGCAGAACATGACGGTTGAAGTGCTGAACTCGAAGGTAAGGCTGTATGACAGTGAACAGTAGCTCTGATGAAGAAGCTCATCTGTTGCTGAGATTTAACTGCACATCTGTGCACTGTCACAAAGCCTCATTTATTCTTCCTCTGTGTTCTCCTCCCCCTCTTTCTCAACATACAATTTATATTTGTCTTGCTGCCGGGGAATACGAGTCCTCCTCCTGTTGTTTTTATTCATGAGTGTGTTTATTGTTCTAGTCATATATAGACAAGCTAGCGTCTTGGGCTGTGAAAATGCATTTAGCACTACTATTTCATGGCGTTTGCCAAGGCAAGAATCATTTGATTTTAGAGTTTGAACAAACCCCTAAGCCTAAGTGTTAAAGTGCCCCTATTATGGTATTTTAAAAGTTCCTAATTGTAATCTCGTACAATAGGTTTACATGCATCCGTGAATGCAAAACACTGTAATTTTCTCGTAATATAATTGCACCTCAGTTCTCAAAGAGTCTGAAAACGGTTTGTTTGAAGATTTAGGATGAAGAACATAAGCCATATTTAAGGACCACAACATTACAGATTTTTTTATTTATTCCCATGACTATTTTAGAAACAGTATCCCCAAAGCATAAATACAGATAACAACAACAACAATAATAATAATTATCTCACAATAATCACAAATAAATAAATAAACACAGATGGCCAGAATATGCCAGTGATAAAGAATACATTTAAATACAATTTATGTGATTGTTTTTACAAGTAACCATTTAAAATTTGTATCAATTATAGACATAGTTGATTATTAGTAATAGAAAATCGTGATGTTAATTTTTGTGTCCATGCCTTATAGTTGCATTTAGCAGATTAGAGCTGGGTGATAATATAGTTTACATATTTTATGTGACGATACAAGCAATCAAGCAGATATATATATATATATATATATACATATACATATACATATACACAGTGCAATGCATAAGTAAATACACCCATGCTAAAGTTGACTAAAAAGAGGAATAAAAAATCATATTTTGGAAATTGAACTTAATGCCTTAATTTAAAAAATTAGGAAAAATCCAACCTTTAAGGACACCAATTTTCTTTGTGAATGAATAATGTATCGTAAATAAATAAATGTTCTTCCTTAAAATACATGGTGCATAAGTTTGGACACCCCTATGTTAAATTCCCATAGAGGCAGGCAGATTTTTATTTTTAAGTATTTTTTTATATTTTTTTTTTAGGATACTATGCATCCTGATAACGTTCCCTTGGCCTTTGGAATTAAAATAGCCCCACATCATCACATATCCTTCACCATACCTAGAGATTGGCATGGTTTTATTTCAGTTAGCCTAAAAGCTAGTTTGATTTGCATTGAGAGATGATCTTATGGAAAGTACCCCATGCCAATCTCTAGGATTTTTCCTAATTTTTTAAATTAAGGCATTAAGTTCAATTTCCAAAATATGATTTTTTATTCCTCTTTTTTTAGTCAACTTTAGCATGGGTGTATTCACTTATGCATTGCACTGTATATATACATATATATATATATATATATATATATATATATATATATATATATATATATATATATATATATATATACAACTTTTAACTCTTTCCTCACCAGCGTTTTATTTTAAAAAGTATCCAGCCAGCGTCTTATTTGACTGGAGATTCAGTACTCTTTCAGAAGGTGTGTTATAGCGCCCCCTACCGTATAACAGCGAAAACACATAAAGCCAGAAAATTACGTCAATAGCGGTGTAATAAATGACGGAAAATTCTTTCAATGGCAGGGAAAGAGTTAATATATCGCTGGCCAAAATTATAGTTTACATTTTTTGACAATATAACAATCAAGCCGTTGATATTTGGGTTGTGCTTTATTGTACAGTACGTGCACTTACAGCATTCTTACCCAAGAAAGTACTGGGTAATATACAGCAACGACAGGGGTTAAGGTTAGGTTCAGGGTTAGTACCCAGTTATTGTAATAAGTACATAGTGTGTACATTTGGAACAGGACTGTACAGTAAATTGTGATTTGCTATAATACATAGCACCAATGTGAGTGTACTATGTATATGGGTGATAGAAATACATTCAGCATTCAACAAATACTTTAAAGAACCCATCAATAGGTCAAGTCTTAAACACTAGCAACCGCACAGGAACTGTTCAGAACTCCCTGGCATCGTAACAGCCAGTTTTGCGCAGCAATTCAGTAGTATTAAAGTCTATTTGCATTGTGGTTACACACAGATCCACACACTTTCAAGCCTGTAATGGGTTTTATGGCTCAGTAATTAGCACTGAATAATAATGAAGGCTTTATGTCCCAGGCATAAGCTTTATTCTTTCAGTTTTGTAAATTGCATGAGAAGACGGTTAATTAGCGGGATCCTACGGACTGTATCGAGTCCCCTTGCGTGGCTACGCAACAGACAGGGGGAATTCAATCTGTGTGTGTGTGTGTAATGAACACAGTGACTTAGTATATGAGGCCCACACTGGTGCCACCCATGTGACCCATAAGTCAATTAAAACAAGTTTGTTTTTGCTGAAAACACAAGCAGCAGTTAGCGAGGTAAACTGGAATTGGTAGAGAATTGAAATACAGTAATTGCATACATGGTGCAGATTTAATTCGGTTGATTCCCTCATGGCCCGTGAACACGGCAACTGTGGATAGTATTAATTAATTCCCCACCCACGCTGGGCGGCCTTCATTATCCCAGCATGCACTGCAGGCCTCCTCCATCTATCCCGAGCTTCAGTCCCTCAGGCTCCTCTACACTTCACAGCTTTATCTATTATTCATGTGTTCGGTGAGGCCGGCCTCCACTGCTCCCCCAATGCCCTCTGTCGCAGGACTGATATACTTGCACATGCTTTATGTGGAGGACGATCACGTTCTCTAATGGACGCCTCGGGGAGACAGTGACTTAGGGTTAGATGCCTGTGCTCAGGCTTGTTACTATGGTGGTTTTGCACGCAGAAGCCCAGAGGAGCTGCTGAATAAATGGCAGCGCTAATAAACTCACTGTGTTAGAAATCTCACACTGGTACTAAGTTTCATTTGCGACCGTTAAAAAAAAATGTTCTGTATAGTATGAATATGGGCTGTTGTGTGAATGAAATTCGGACGTAATACATTCGCCATTTTGTCATTGTCATGTGACCTACGCCGTCAGTTGCGTCGCTTCACGGCCTCATGGGACAGTAAAGTGTCCATTGAATGCGCACTTCAGAATCTCACTGTAAGTAGTAGGTCCCTGTTTTTCGAATACTATGTATTCGGTCATTTTACTCAGTAGAGCTGAAACATGATTCTGAACAGACAACTAATTTACTAGAGGTTCTGGCAAAATGTTAATTGCTACAGTCTATTTCAAATGTTTAATTAATTTGAAATAAAAATAAAAATCAGTTTGAGTGAATGATTCAACGACTCACTCATAAACACTTGTTTCATTGCTGGATGAATCAGCGTTTTTGAACGAATCTCAATATTATTATTTTTTTACAGTCACTTGTCGCCACCTACTGGTGTAACGATGTTAAGTATACAATCTTTATTTGAAGCGTTAAGTTAATTTCAAAAGGTGATTTGCTCTATCTTGATCGCTACCATAGACATCAGTGTTTATATCTGAACTATACACTTTTATCCCAGTACTTCTGTGATCATTTAAATATATTTGTAGCACGGAAATAATGATACTGTGTGGTTGAAAAGACTGTTTGTGAAGCTGTTTCATATATACATACACGCATGACAACTGCTTTATCTGGATCAGCGGCAGTGTAAACGCAGATTTGGTTTAATAGACATAGCCGAATCGCTGTCGTTTACGAATGAGTAAACGAGTAAAGTCAGGAAGTATTCGATTTTGGATGCAACGACTGTGTTTATTGCTGTAGGCGTAAATCAGAGTGTGTGATACTGAGGATATTTTTTGGTTTTCCCAACTGTTAACTTTATAGAGCATCATGATCAGATGGCAACCTCCACCGGCAGATGCTCAGAACAGTGAGATCATCGGCTACAAGATCCGCTACAGGAAGGGTACGAGGAAGAGTGAGGTGGCGGAGATTACTTCAGGATCGCAGCTCTATCAGCTCATAGATGGTAAGCTCATGTCAAACTCAGAAGGACTGAAAGATATTTGGTTGTTTTCAAGTTATAATCGACCTCGGCACCAATAACTGTGCCATTTTTAACTCCACCGATTAATAACTCTGCTGACAATACAAAAATATGTTATAGGCCTGTCAGCCTAGTTACTTTGAGTTAATTTAGCTCAATTAATGCAAAAATGACACATTTATTCATGCGCCCTGATCCTATTTGAATAATTAATAAGTCTGTCATGTAATTAATTTGGTTAATTTTGTTAACAAAATTAATTACATGACACTCTAGATAGTCACTCACTGTAAAACCCCTATTGGCTGACCTTTTTTTTTTTTTTGGTTACACTTTATTTTAAGGTGTCATTGTTACAGTGTAATTATATATTTAAATACTGAGTAATATTAATTAACTACATGTACTTACTATAGGGTTAGGGTAGGATTAGGATTTGATTTGCATGTAATTATGCATAATTTACTGTTAATTACTATTATAAGTACATGCAACATATGTAACAAGGACACTGTAAAATAAAGTGTTTTTTTTTAGAAAGCACCATTACATTATGTTCTTACCCATATACAGTCTCTAGAAAAGCTAATTTCTCAAACATATTCCAAAATGGAGCCTCAAGTGACAAACTCTATCCATTAATGAAACAAAAGTGAAAATTAAATTAAATCAAATCCAAAATAGATATCAACAGCTTCTTGGGTGTCACGCTGTGGTCGGCATCAAAGAGCATAATGGTTGTTTTCAGTTCCAGTTGAGTTGAGATGAGATATTTCTCAGTTCAAAGGCTTGAAGTGGAGTGTTAAAAGAAGACATGGTTTTCTATTTCCCTCAAGGCTGTAGGAACAGCTCTGCCTTTAGCATTCGACGCTCTAAGCAGACGCTTATTAACATTTTAAAGCAATTACAACCTCGGGCTTATTTAAAGACAGCAGGCATTCTCAAATTGTAGTTGTTCATGTCAGTCTAGTGTTAAAATCAGCGCTCGAGGCGATGCTGTAGCGTGTAGGTCAGTGTGTCGCAAAGAGGAGCCGGTGATGATGATGATGATGATGCTGGGGTGGTTATTGATTTAGTCTCAGTATATAGCTTGAGAAACACACATGAGTGAAGCGTCTTTCTGTTTGTTTCCAGAGAAATGAGCTGACTGGTTGATTGGGATGTAGTGCTTTAGTAATGTTACTATTGCTAATACTTGTGGTGAGCAGCTGTATATATAGGAACCACCCAGAACATCTTAGAAGAAGATTAAAAAAAAAGTGCAAATCTAGTTAATTTGTGCAGTTTTAGCTAAAAAGTAGCAGCTTTACAGAGATAACAGGAAAATAATGCGACAAAGTTTGTTTCCAGAAGAAAATAGCGTCACAGTCCAGCTTAAAGGTAGGGTAGGTAGGGTAGGTAGGATTTTTATAAAAAACTTTTTTTCAAATTTGTTTAAACTGTCTTTATATACCAATACATAATTAAAATGTAAGTACTCTGGAAAAAGAGAGTATAAAAATCGAGTGACTGTAGACCTTTTATTTTGCAATAAACACACCTCATTATTTCCATTCAGGACGAAACAATTGATTGGTTTGGGCGACTGTCACTCACTCTCGCAACCATGGTTACCACCCCTGTTGCTAGATCTGCCCATATGCGCGCGCATCCGTTTGATTTGAGAGGCGCGGAACCTATGAAGAGTAAAATTATGGCAGAGAAAGAGCATTCAAAATTCAAAGCACCTGCATATGCAGTCAGCGAAGGCAAACAAGGCAAAAACTACTTCCTCGGACCCTGCCCGCACTCTTGAACGACCTCCTCTGCTTCGCCCTCGACCCCGGACCTGTCCTCGAACCGATGAAGCGGTACTTGTCTCCGGAGTGTAGTCCTCATTAGAGTCAGCAATGTTTTCATCATGGAAACTCTTACATGCAAAACACCGTATATGTTATGAATCTTACACGAAATTCACCTTCATCACAGTGTAACTGATGGTAATGGAAAAACGTGTATCAATGCAACCTATAAATATAGCTTGTTACCTATAAATATAGCTTGTTAACGAATCAAACAAAGTATATTTTAAACTTTACCAGTATCGATATGCTAGCTTGATAGTGAGTACTAAAAGAAATCTTATTTGTTTATATTCTTAGTGATAAAGTTAGGTATTTTATTACATGTGATTCTGACATGATGTCACTGCATGCGCTGCGCTCCTTCCTCTTCACTCGTCTCAGGTAAATAAATGCGTCTTCCAGCTGAGCCTGAGCATTTGGCGTCGCGCATTCATGTGTTTTGGGGGCGTGGCTTTGGAAGGAGCTCAGAAGTGAGGGGGTGAAGTGAATGGAAATAATTAGCTGTGTTTACAACAGTCGTGAAGGGTCTACAGACACTCGATTTTTATACTCTCTTTTTCAGAGTACTTACATTTTAATTATGTATTGGTATATAAAGACAGTTTAAACAAATTTGAAATGTTTTTTTTTTTTTTTAGAAAAATCCTACCTACCCTGCATTTAAGTAAGCACAGTGATGTTTCATTTTTGTTGTAAAAAAAGTTATTAATTTAGTTAATTTATATATCTATATAGCCGTTCTGGAGAAAACCGTGATGTCCAGCTCAGTTCAGTTCTCATATAATGATGTCAATGCAGACAGATCAATAATATTGTTGATGAATATTCAATTAAATGACAACTAAAACGTTGTCTTTTATTTCACAACGCTTGTATGGCTGTATTGAGTTTTTTCCCATATTTTTCAGGTCTGCAGCGAGGCACTGAATACATGTTGCGAGTGGCGGCCATTTCGGTGAACGGCACGGGTCCCGCCACAGACTGGACCACGGCTGAGACGTTTGAGAGCGATCTGGACGGTAAAAACCGGCAGAATCCTGTGAGAACTGGTGCTCGATTAGGTCGACAAAGTGTAATGTGGCTCGTTCTCTGGTTTCAGAGACAAGTGTGCCGGACGTCCCCAGCTCCTTACATGTGCGGCCTCTTGTGAACAGCATCGTAGTGAGTTGGACGCCCCCGGAGAACCAGGACATCGTGGTGAGGGGTTACAGCATCGCCTATGGGATCGGCAGCCCTCACGCAAAGACCATTAAAGTGGACTACAAACAGAGATACTACACCATTGAGAACTTGAGTAAGACCCTCATTATAATAATGATGCTTTGCACACAATACGATTTCAACTAAATGCTAAATATTGTAAACAGCACAGATTTTTTCCAGGTTAAAAATATATTTTGTTTATGAATAAGTATATTACAAAATTTGCCTTAAGGGGCAAGACAATATATTTGCAGTCTTCAAATACATTTTTAAAGTACTTTTTGGAAAATATAAATATACAGTATATAAACATTTAGATTGAAGATAGGTATAAAAAGGTCACAAATAAATAAATAAATATAATTAAAACTTATGTTAAGTTTATATTAAAACTTGTATTACATAAAAAAAAATATATTTTTTGACCTACAATTTATTTTATTTATGTATTTGCCATTTAGGACTATAATAAATTGTGTGAAAATTTCAGTATCATAATTAAGTCAGGTTGAACTTAAATAAATCAACCAAACAAAAAAATAGTTTAGATTTAACCATATGAATCACAGATTACCTGACCTGTAGTATTCTGATGCACGTGAAATGTAAACGTCTCACTGTAAATGATGATACAAATATTAATATACGATGACCGTACCATGGTGTGCTGTTTTGATGTCTACTATGATATAAAATTATTTTCATATGCATAAAAGATGGCACTTGATACTTCAAAGAATACCATGTTATTTCCATGATGCATTTCCAACAAACAAACAAAACAAAAACATCTTATTGTGGTTTTTCCTATATTGCTATATCGCTAACACTTTACAGTAAGATTTCATTAATGTATTAACTAACATGAACTAACAATCAATACATTTGTTACAGTGTTTATTAATCTTTGTTAATGTTAGTTAATAAAAATACAGTTGCACATTGTTTCTTCATGTTAGTTTACAGTGCATGATCTAATGTTAACAAATACAACTTTTGTTTTTAATAATGTATTAGTAAATGCTGAAATTAACATTAATTAAGATTAATAAATGCTATAGAGGTATTGGTAACACTTTATTTTACAGTGTTCTTGTTACATGTACTAACCATAGTAATAACAGTAAATTATGCATAATTACATGCAACTAACCCTCAACTAAATCCCTAACCCTATAGTAAGTACATGTAGTTGCTTAATATTACTCAGTACTTAAATATATAATTACACTGTAACAATGACACCTTAAAATAAAGTGTAACCGAAGTATTGTTCATTCTTAGTTCATGTTAAATAATGCTAACGTTACCGCTATATCCTTAAACCAAATTGGCAACATGTTCAATTTATGATTCTAAACATTCATTCACAGCTTCATCAGACAAACATGAAGTACTGTACACTCATTAAACAGCTCTGTTGCCTATACAAGTGAATGAAAGGAAACCATGCATTGTGGGACTCGAGAGTGGGAGATTTACCCCTCTCTCCACCCCATTGTAATTGCATTTAAAGAAAAGAGAAAAAATAATCATCAGAAGAAACGGCATAATTTCAGTTTTCGTACTTCATCTAATTAAACGAGCGAGAATCAGTGATGGTGTTTAAATCTGCACCCCTGCTAGGATGATGAACATGTCTGAAGCTCTCAGAGGAGCTGTGGGTTTGATTATCTAAATGATTGTCTTTCTCCTGCCAGATCCCAGCTCACACTACGTCATCACACTGAAGGCCTACAACAACGTGGGGGAGGGAATCCCTGTGTACGAGAGCGCCATCACTCGACCCCAATCAGGTCGGTCATACAACACAACACACTATATACTCGCTCTAAAACACTTTACTTGTTTGGCATTGCTGTATTCCTAATAATAGGAATGCTAATGATGGCACATTCTGTGTGGTTGTGTATAAAATCAATATCACATTTGTAGTCATGCTGATATTTGGAGAGAAAAAAACAGCACTCTTTGTGTGATATTGATTGACTACATTAAGAGATATCAATATAAAAGACATACAGAGGTATTTTTATGAAGGTAAAAGAGTAGCAAAACTCGAGAGCACGTAGATGTGAATTTGAGAACTTGTACAATAAATATTCGTACTTGTACGCGAACATTTACACACACAGCTCCAATGTGAAAACCTGTCAAATAGTTGAATGTTGAGATTTGCACTTGCAGACGATAGTCACAAATGTGCAAAATGCCATTCACAGAAATACAATGACAGACACAAACTTGTAATATATATTTGCATTTATTCTTACATTAACATTCACAGTAAAACCTCAAATAGGCTCAAATGTAAGAATAAATGCAAGTTTGTGTCTGTTATTGTATTTTATGGAACATAAAAACTACTTGCTTTAATTTTACTTATTTTAAGATGTCATTGTTACAGTGTAATTATATATTTAAGCACTGAGTGCTATTAAGCAACTACATGTACTTACTATAGGGTTAGGGTAGGGTTATGATTTGGTTGAGGGTTAGTTGCATGTAATTATGCATAATTTACTGTTATTACTATGGTAAGTCCATGTAACATATGTAACAAGGACACTGTAAAATAAAGTGTTACCCAACTTGCATGTGTAAACGTCACAGCGTTCGATTGGTCTCTACACATCGTCCCTAACCACTGTACTCAAGACCCAGTTTCCATTGGTTTAACTTTCAGTTGACGCTGGAAAACACCGTCATGATCACGATCGGTTCCTGGAAGTCTTATTGCTTTAGCAAAGCACATTGTCTTATGTTGTGTTTGGGCTCGTTCCAGACCAGTTGCTCTAAATACACTTTTACTAATGTTTCGCAAAGTTAACTTACAAACCAAAAGAGGCGCAAAAGCATCATGTGTATTCTCGCTTTTTCAGACAAAAACTTGGAATAGTTTGTCTTTAAATGCTAGTTTTCAATGATATACGACACTATGTACTATGATTTTACAGATCATATTTTCATGTAAAGCAGTTGTGTTTCACACTATGAAAATAGAGCACTTCTAATATGTCAGCGAATTTAAAAGCACTTGTTAAGTGATGCTCGTATATTCCCACTGTAAAGTCAAGCTTCTAAGCCTAAACGACACCTTTTTTGTGTTGGTTGAGCAAGTGGTTGTTGAGTAACATGATAACTCAGTAGCGGCCACTGCTTCGGGTTTTGAGAGGTTATGATTAGCATTTAATTGATTAAATGATTGCTAATTTTTTAACAGCGATCGATTATGGAAATTTATGTAAATTGACATCCCTATGGATGATGATGCCACATTTATTTTAAAATAACAAGAGCTCAAGAAACTGAATGGAGTCTAAGCCATGTCTCATTGAAGTCTCTGTTGAATTTCTATTCTCTCTAGGTGATCATATTGATGCTACGGTTATGCACACTGGTTAAGTGTTGTTCTCTCATGTCGTAAGCGTTCTCCAGCAGACCCCGGTGGTCTCCAGTGCTTTTCTTCCTAGCAACCAGAGGAATTGTCATGATGATGGGATGCAGATAAAGCCATCTGCACTTCACAACTGAATGGCTGCTTAATAGCGCAGAGCATGATGGAGATGCAGAGCTTTGATTAAACACTGCTCTTATCCCACATACAGGAACATCTTAACATCACAGGAAATTAGTCACTCCACCATCCAAGAGCGTGTCGACATGATTATAATTAACATTATAAAACACTGCGGATCTCGTTGTTCATGGTGAAATTGACATTTTGTATCAACTGAAGTGCTAAATGGTTTCCTCATCCTAAGTAGCAACTAGAAACATTTTTGTGCAAAATTAGATGTAACCCCTTAACTCTCAACATCCCTCAAGCGGAAACACTAATTTAAAACCTTTTAGCAGGCTCCTCCCCTTAGTGGGCGGGGCCATGTTTCATATTTCTAAATTTATTAACTATTTTATAATAAAAAAAATTGTAATCTTGACAAAACGTATCGTCGGAAATGTCAAAAGTCAAAAGGTTCCATATTTGGTGTCTGTTTTGTGATATGAGTGATATTGTGACAGAAATGTGTTAATTTGTTACAGGAGAACACATATAAAAAAAAAAAAGTCTATGAAATGAATGTCACACGGTGGCCATTTTTGGTATAGCGTCTAAACAAGATCTCAAAGGAATTTATATGATGACCCTGGATCACAAAACCAGTCACAAGTCGCACGGGTATATCTGTGGCAATAGCCAACAATGCATTGGATGGGTCAAAATGATCGATTTTTCTTTTATGCCAAAAATCATTAGGATATTAAGTAAAGATCATGTTCCATGAAGATATTTTGTAAATTTCCTACCGTAAATATATAAAACATTTATTTTTGTGAGTAAATGCAGCACAATCGCCAACATAAATGGACAATTTTAAAGGACATTTTCTCAATGTTTCGATTTTTTGCACCCTCAGATTCCAGATTTTCATATAGTTGTATCTCAGCCAAATATTGTCAAATCCTAACAAACCATACATTAATAAAAAGCTTATTTATTCAACTTACAGATGATGTATAAACTCAATTTCAGAAAATGGACCCATGTGACTGGTTTTGTGGTCCAGGGTCATATATCAACTTCAAATTTGGAACACAACATGTTTTGTCTACTGAATGATAGAGCTGCATTATTTGATTTAAATCTTTTTTTTTATTTAATTTTTTTATTAAATTGCAGTTTGTCGTGGTTGTTTGTTGGGCTGCATTAATAAGGCCAATTTTTTTCTGATTTTATATCAATATGGCTATATAATAATAATAGAGAACTTGATTCACGATTCAAGTAATGAAAGAGAGAAAAACTAAAGCTGGCCGTTCCTGACACCGGATGATTTCTCACCTGGCGTTTTGATCAATGGCACACTCTTGTTACCTCCCAGCATGCAATCCGGTTCATGGCATTTCTCATTTCTCCTGGTTTACCTTTAACTGAACTCAAGGGAATCCGCTGCAGGGCTTTGAAGATCTCGCTCACCCATTCCTTCATACATAAGCATCTCTTATGTTGGAGAGAATGTAGGAATGTTTAGTAAGAGGTAAAGGTGACAATTTTCCCTCTTCCAGGATATACAGACATGTTTTGCATAGAAAAAGCGATTTTAATATTCGATTACTGGATGTAAAACGGCATGTGTGTTCGATGAGTGAAATACTGTGTGCTAAATATGTAGTGTTATGTTAGGCATTGCATGCTAGTTGGACAGTGAGTTTCAGGGAACAAGCAAAGATCAATGTCACACACTTATAGTGCTGTGTGAAAGAGGTCTGCTTCATCCCTCTGGAAAATAACCTGTTTTTCCCCCAATTTTCCATTTGAAAACAAGCCAGAAAGAATGTGTTCTCATTTTTACACATATTTTCCCACTGCGATTTGTTATTCTTGGAGGGAGCGTTTAGGAAAACAGGTGATTTAAGGCAGGCAAACAGCTTTAAATCTATGAAAGAATCAGACCTCCAGATTCATTCCCTATCATATCAGCAAACCCGAGCAGCACCGTACAATGAAGTTATTTGAAAGATTTAGCTTGATATAAAGCTGTGGAGAAAAATGTGCATCTCCAGTGCCTTGACCTGGACAAGGTCATTGTTTCCAAACCTCGAATTAAAATGAAGAGACAGGAAAGAAAAATAAAAGCCTTTTTTTTCTGCTTCCTCCTGAGACACATTTGGTCAAATTGCAGTAAAAGCATTATTCATTAGAGCAATAGATCTTAACCTTTTTGTTAGCTGCATACTAATGAGTTTCATTTAATCCATGATAATTCAATAGATTTTCCAACCTTGCAAGAAATATAAGGTGTAATAAAGTTAGTTACAAAGTAAAGTTAGTCTTTCAAATCTAAACAATAGGTTTATGTGAAGTACAGACCAAAATTAAATAAAACTAATGGGAAAAAAAGGCAATCGTACAGGTTTTGAATGACATGAGGGTGAAAACTGAGAAATATTAGTAGACAAAAGCTCCATTAAACAGTTTTGAAAGTTACATGTGTACTAGGACCTTTATCTAAACACTAAGTCTATCCCTCAGGATCGATTTCCTTCTGTATTTGTGATGTAGATGCTAGTGAACCGAGCTGATGTAGTTCCTCGTTGTAGATGTAGTTCTCTGTAGTCTCTTGATATCCTGTTCTAATACAATATTTTCTCTCTTTCTCCCTTTCCCAATCCCACCTCCACATTCCTCCCCCCCTCACTCCCATTTTAACCCATTAACCCGTTCTCCCGCTTCGTTACGTGTCTCCCGTCCTAAAACCCTCCCCTTGCACACATAATCGTGCTCATTTTTTCGCTTTTCACCTTTTTATTTTTTCCATGGGACATTGTGTAATTTGCCTGCAGACCCCATAGACCCTGATGTTGATTTGTACGAACTTTTCCATGCTCCATACACTCCAGTTCCAGAACCTTTACCCATGCTGCCTCCTGTGGGCGTTCAGGCGTCCGTTCTGAGCCACGACAACATCAAAGTCACATGGGCGGACAACTCGCTGCCCAAGAACCAGAAGATCACAGATGCACGCTATTACACGGTGCGCTGGAAGACCAACATACCTGCGAACACAAAGTTTAAGGTATGGTTAACAGAACCCAGGCTGCTCACAGCATCTGCCTGTAGGAGAAGGTGGATCATTTTTGGTTGTTACACCCCTGACATTGAATTATTCATTTTAGATGGCTAATACCACCACACTTACTCACACGGTGGTGGGTCTTAAGCCCAACACTTTGTATGAGTTCTCGGTCATGGTCACGAAGGCCCGGAGGACCAGCACCTGGAGCATGACTGCACATGGGACAACTTTCGAAACAAGTAAGTCCTCTACATGGGGCAGTTTGCGGCATCAACGTGGCAATTGTGTTGCATGGTCATGTGACTGAATACTAATCGCTTTGTAAGAGTGCCTATGTCTTGGTTAGTTCACCCGAAAATAAAAATTCTGTCATTAATTACTCGCCTTCTTTCATCTTCTGATCACAAATGAAAATATTTTTGATGAAATCTGAGAGCTTTCTGTCCGTCCATTGACAGTCTACTGTTGAAAAGTTTTCTTTCATCGAAGCAGAGACCAGGAGACGTTGGGATCACGGTCAAACAAAGTTATTCTTTATTGAGCGCAGCTGCGGTTCGTCCAACATAATCTAAAGTACATAACTGTACATGGTGTCTTATTTCAGTTTAGTCCAAATTCAGACACGATCAGTTTATATGATAACATGTAATTTAGTCTTTTACTAGCATATAAACATTGATCATCAAACATAAACAGGAGCTTAACCTCACTTGTTTGACTCGTTGGAACCTCATTGGTTCTTGCAGAAGCTCAAATGTGCTGCGTAACACGAGAATGAACCTCATTGGTTCTCATGCATCAAGTGAACATGCTTGAGCTTCCGTTTACCACAACTGATGTGTGAGTTGATGAATGTTTATATGTTAATAAAAAGACTAAATTAAAATTGTTCATTAAATAAAGCGATCGTGGCTCTTCAGAAAATTTGGACTTAACAGCTCAATTCATATGATTAGTTTTACGATCTTTTTATTAACTTTTTGAAGAGTCAAAGTGGTAGTTGCGTAGACTGTCAATGGAGGGACAGAAAGCTCTCGGATTTCATCAAAAAGATCTTCATTTGTGATCAGAAGATGAACGAAAGTATTACGGGTTTGGAACGACATGAGGGCGAGCACTAAATTTTCATTTTTGGGTGAACTAATCCTTTAAGGCACGGGTATAATTCATTTTCCATGTTCCGCTCCATCTTGTGCACCTAATGATGAAAATTACGTCACACGGCCCATTGAGAAACACGGATGGTCGCAGTATACTTTGGGCTTTAGAAATGAACTCTTTGCGTTCATTTTAATTTTATATCGTTTTGAAAAACTTGCATGCCATTTTCAAGAGAAGATTCAGTTTAATAACCCATCAAGTAAAAAGTAATAACAATAAGCTGATTTTTGGCTGTTTTGTTGTGCATGCATCAAGTGTGAGGGAATTTCTCTATTTGTAGTCTTGAATCATTTTGTCTTTCTCCCCAGTCCCAAGTTCTGCGCCTAAAGATGTGACTGTAGTGAGCAAAGAGGGACGACCACGAACCATCATCGTCAACTGGCAGCCGCCTTCAGAAGCCAATGGCAAGATCACAGGTGACAATGTTATTAAAAATTTAGCACCGTTTATAGACAGTGACAGCTTATTTTGCCTTAAACCACAGTCACACTAGACTTTAAACACGCAAAAGTGTCTCTTCTGACTGTGGTGTCTCTTTTGAAACCATTATTCAACATATAATACATCCAAAATGTAAAAATATTGCAATCTACTCCACTTTACTGCGATCCTGCAGATTTAAAGATTGCTTCAGCAAAGAGGTCACTGTGTGACGTATCAGTCTTTTATTGGTCACATGTCTTCACATGATACAAAATTCACCAACTTTAAACTTGAGAACGCATTGAAATGTGTGTGAGCCTTGCGTTTCTCGTCTGCATTTGCATCCCGTGAATGGAAGTCAGTGGACCAAAAAAAGGTGTTTTGTGACAACCACATATAATCATCTACAACGTGCCTCTGTATCGCTTTCTCTGCCTTCCCAGGTTACATCATTTATTACAGCACTGATGTGAATGCAGAGGTTCATGACTGGGTCATTGAACCAGTAGTGGGAAACAGGCTAACCCATCAAATTCAGGAGCTGACCCTCGATACCACCTACTACTTCAAGATCCAGGCGCGTAACTCCAAGGGAATGGGTCCCATGTCTGAAGCTGTCCAGTTTCGCACTCCTAAAGGTAAACCAGCTGATTCACAGAGACAGTTTTCATCTGATGAATGAGAACAATCACTGCTGCCTGATGAAAAGACCAGTATATGTAGGGATATGAATCCCAAGATACGATGGGATACTGGTGTAACCGCAAGGCTTCATATGTGGCTTAACCATCAAGATGCCCATGATATACCAGAAGAGACCAACTAGCATGCTGTTCTTTCCTGCAGGGTTTGGTTGCTAAATTATGTTAGCTCTTTCCCCGCCAGCGTTTTTGAAAACCTTTTTTAAACAAAAAACCTTCATGCATTTCTTTTTTATCAACATTTGGGTAAATTTCATAAAAAAGCAACATTTTGAGCAAAAAGCTGAGAAAATCGTGTTTTTGTCAAAGACTACGTCTGGATCAGATTCAGAACGGAGTAGATCGAGTCCATCGACACCCACAAAGCTTCACAGTCCTACAGCTCGTCCTGGGTCGACATTTCATTCAGTAACATTAGGCAGTTTTGATTTATATGCTGTTTAATGTTGATGATCGCGTATGCATCTGCTTACATATGCTATCGCTTGTTTCTGCTTCTTCTTCGCCTGTGTTTTGGTCAGGAGATTCTGCACTTTTTTTTTTTAGAAGATGTGCAATAGCGCCCCCTACCGTATAACAGTGAAAACATGCAAAGCCGCAAAATTTCTGTCAATGGCGGGAAAGAGTTAACATATACGCTATTTTTTACTTAATCTCAAGCTTAACCCTTTGCGTTTACCCTGACCTCACTGATCTTTCATGCTTAGCTCTGACTGCACGCCTCTCTCCCTCTAACTTGTCTCTTCTCCTGCTTTGCCATGCTAGCCGAACCCTCTGACAAAATGGCTAATGACCAAGGTAATTGCTCTCTCTTCTCTTATTCCACTAATGTCCTCAAATAGAAGTGAGCAGCATGTTTTCCCTGCGCACTGAAATTCATCAGCAGTCACAGAAAGATCCAGTTGGTGTATAGCTGGAAAACATCTTATTTGTCTGCCTGACTGCTGTTTACTAAGAGTTTATCAGTAGGATGCACGTGGCTACACCTTCATACTACTAACTGTCTTTCTCCAAGCACGTTTTTCTCAAAAGATGAGCGTCATGCTCTTCTCAGAAGTACAGCTGGTGGTTTATCTGTTTAAGCTGCATGTTATTTTACCAATGGATTGAACACGACTTTAAACTTTACACGAGAGTTGTAGATTCCTGTGCCACTTGCCAATTCTTCTTATTTGAACTCTTGTAGCTTCAGGACCAGTGAAAGTAGGAAGACCATCATCAACAGATCAAGGCTTTGGATCAGCTGGTAATTTCTGGGTTTTTTTTTATGTTTCCAAAAAGACACACTGGAAGTAACCTAGCAATAGCTTAACAATGATGTAGCATAGCAACAATCAAGAACACGCCTTTGTACTATTGATACTTTGCAGTCACGTGACTACCACGGATACCTGGCGGGCAACAAACGGGTATTTTCAATGTTGAGTCCTGTAGTTCCAGGACTTTCTAGTAGCTATCAAGTCTGTTAGCGAGCTAGCTGCATAACTATGGACTACTAGGATTAACTCCAAGGTAGCTAAATTGTGTAAAGCAGACAAGTTTTTTTAAGATAATCGAGCAGTAATCCATAAATATTCCTCCATAAATAATCTAGCTCTACTGTTGGGTCATCTCTGGTTCTCATTGAAAATCATATCGCAAACCTCAAAACAACCTATCACACACTTCTGTTATTGTTAGCAAAAGACGACAGCTGTTACTGTGCGTTCACACCGCCACCGGCGAGAGCATCAAAGTGCCCGGAAATCATTCATTTTCAATGAATTTTGCCTCTCTCGCCGGCGGCGGTGTGAACGCACAGTTAGCCTAGCTTAGACTCATAACACAAACAGCTGACTCGCCGAACTAGCTGGTGAATACTGGTGTTGATTGACAAAACTACAGTTACTTAAAGACACGATTAATTACATGATCATACACCCATTGTATTCAAACAAATGTTGAAATTACCTTTGATGGTAATTTGCACAGACGTGTGCATACTGTGAGGTTGCTTATCTCATCTGCGGTTAGTGCATCCAATTGCACAACAACTATCTGGCATGTCGTTTACACCTCAAAACACCAACTTTTGTATAGTAAAACTGGCGACCCTTGATTAGTTTACTGGGTTTCGTTGCTGGAGTACGACGTTCTTGCCCGCCAGCCAGTACTTGTGACGTCACGTGCAAAGTATCAATACCTAGTATTACCTAGTAATACTATAACAACCACCGACTAGTCTCTTAACAATGCCCTTGCAACTATATAGCAATCATCATATTAACATCTGAGCAAACACCTAGCAACCACTTAACAATGCCATAACACCTACCTAGTAGTCCCTAGCAACCACCCGCAACAGCTTATAACACTCATAACACCCCTTAATAACAACCAAGCAACCCTTTATTAACACCCTAACAACATCTTATGAGTGCCTTTCAACCACAATTTCAACATCATATAAACACCTTGCAACAGCTTAGCAATGCCATAGCAAACCCCATCCAGTCCCTAGCAACCACCCAGAAAAACCTAGCAACACCTTAATAATGACCTAGAAACACCCTAGCGGCATCTTGCAATCATCTAGCAACACCTTATCAACAACATATTAACACCCTAGCAGCGCCTTGTAACCACCTACCAATGCTCAGAAACCACCTATCTCCAGCTTAGCATTGCCCAACCAATCATCAAGCAAATGCCATAGAAACCTCCCGGTAGGCCCGAGCAACCAACTCAATAACCTAGCAACCCCTTCATAACAAGGTAGCAAGCAACACCATAACAGCATCTTACAATTGCCTACCAACAACATATAACACACTAGAAACCACCCAGTTGCCCCCGACAACCTAGCATCTCCTTAATAACAACCTAGCTACCACCTAACAGCATACTAACATACAACATGCTAACACACTAGCGATCACTCGGTAGCCCCCAACAACCTAGCAACACCTTAATAGCACTTAGTAACACCCTAGCAATGCCATGCAACCATCTAACAAAGCTCATCAACAGTATATTATTAATCTAGTAAACACCAAGCTTAACAGTGCCCTACTAATCACCTAGCAATGCCACAACTACCACCCAATAGTCCCTATCACACATAGCAATTTAGCATATCATAGCAGCTTTGCAATTCCATAGCAATCACCCAGTAGTCCAACAAACCTAGCAACACCTTAATAACAACTTAGCTACTACCTAGCAATGCCTTATCAACAGCATATTAACACCCTAGCAAACACCTTGCAACAGTTTAGCGATGCCATCCCTTAGTCTTTAGCAACCACCCACAACAACGTAGTAGCACCATGCAACCACCTAGCAATGCTCATCAACAGTATATTAATAACCTAGAAAGCACCTAGCTTCGCAGTTCCCCACCAATCACCTAGCAATGTTACACTAGTCCCTAACAACAACTCTAGCAACCACTTAGCAACACCTTAGTCAACTACATCAATCAACTACATTTTACCACCCTTTGTAAACACTTAACAGTAGCTTACCAACCACATAGCAGTACTCAACCAACTCCCTCTCAGTTTCTGTCTGTCAGGCCATTCTGTCATAAACATTCAAGGCTTTTAAAAACTTGCAGGCAAGAATTTGACAAAGCAACAGTTAGTCTCGATACATTTTCCTTTCCTTATAACGTTGTAACCACAGATTTTCCATGTTTCAGGGAAACCAGACATGTCTGGCACTGGTGATAACCACATCCTGGTTATTGTCATCATTGTGTCAGTGGGAGCATTTACCATCATTGTGGTGGTGGTTGGCGCCTTCCTGTGTACACGCCGTACCACAACACAGCAGAAGAAGTAAGTTCCTCACAAAGCTCAAGTTCAGATCTCCTGATGATGAGCAGTCCTAATCCTCAGTCCTGGCGTAAGGGTAAATGTGTTTGCCACAAACTCTTTGATATGATCTCCAGGAAACGTGCAGCGTGCAAGTCCGCCAATGGATCCCACAAGTATAAGGGCAACTCCAAAGATCTGAAGCCACCAGACCTCTGGATCCACCACGAACGTTTGGAGCTAAAACCTATTGACAAATCGCCCGAAACCAATCCAGTAATGACCGACACGCCAATCCCCCGATCCTCCCAAGACATCACCCCGGTTGACGGCTCCATGGATCCTATGCTCCAGAGACGCAACTCGTACCGTGGTAAGAACTGTGATTTAAAGACCCCATGAAATCAGAAAGCTTTGTCTGATAAGGCCGTCTATATAGACCTTATACGCCGGAGAAATAAGCTCGCAATCATGTTTAGAATTTTGTGCTTGAACTTTCGTTTTTGCGGTTGCTCTGTATATTTCTATGGCTTTGCTATCGAAGACTAATTAGCTGGTAAAGTGGATTTACTTATGATTTACTTATCATAACAAATGCCATCCGAGCGGTTCATTCATTAATCTGTAAGATCTTACCTTCATGCTGTGGAAATACAAACCGGAAGTCTGAACACTATGAGCGCAGCGCTGAAAAGGGGCGGGGCTACATAAGGTCTATACTAGTAAACGCCTAGATATTTTTGTCGTATTTATAGTATTGCTCTTCTGGGAAAATGGAAAGCCCATCTCCCCCCCCCCCCCCCCAACACTAAGTTGCATGTAACACTAATGCTATGATGTAAACTTAAGGATATTGGCTATTTTTAAAAAAGACCAAACTTCCGGTTTCATTAGGAAATACATCAACACAGTAAAGAAATGTCTAACAATTTCATGGGGTCTTTAAACCACCTTCACCTGCTGCATCATCCATGACATCATTCCAGCTGCTGCTTCTGATGGATGCTTCAATGTCATGTCTTCTATTTGTCATTATTGCTTGAGATTGGCATGTTCCTTGCTTAAAATGGAAAAAAACGTGCAGCCTTGTTTCTTTTGTTTTCGTGGCATGTATGGTGATATCCATCTGCTGCTGCCTACTCCTACAGCTCTCCGTATGTGTGCGTTTACACTGCCCTCTAATGGACAAACAATAGAATCTCACTGCATTAGTGAAAACACCACATGATCTTGGCAACTTACTCTAGGAAGTCAGCTGGTAGTCTTCACAGGGCTCTTGTATTGGGAGCCTGTCTCAATCTGATTAGCTGGTCGCTGTCTGATTTGCAGGCCATGAATCAGAGGACAGCATGTCTACACTGGCAGGCCGTCGGGGAATGAGACCTAAAATGATGATGCCCTTTGATGCACAACCCCCTCAGCGTAAGTGTATTATCCTGAACCAGGGACCGGACCCCTTTTCTTTCAGTTAGAAAATTAAACAGTTTATTCTCTTTAGAATAACATATAGTCCTCAAACAAGGTTCCCTGAGTTCATTATTGTAGTTGTAGGCCAAAAAACATACTCTACTCAAGTACATGGATGCAAATGTCTATAGCTGTTGCTGCATTTCAAAATGCATCAGAATGTTCAGGTCAACTGCTATGATGGCCGAACAACAATATATTTTAACTTTCTACATGTTTATAGTTAACTACCTAAATAAAACCAGGTAACTATCACCCCTTTGAGTACAGAGGTTTCCTAGCACCACAGAACGAGTTGACCATGCATTTGCGTCTGCATTTGTCTAGAGTATGTTTCTAGTCTTACAGTAATTCTTTAACCTAGCAACATAGCATGTCTTTCAGTCTCTGTAGTTCTTTGTTTGCATGAGCAGATGTTATAGATGCACCATGCTCGCCATAATCTCATAGCCTTGTGTGCGAGGTCTAAACCATGCCGCTCTATTATGTGTGTCCGTTCGCAGCTGTGATTAGTGCTCACCCCATCCATTCCCTCGATAACCATCACCATCATTATCACTTGGGCAGCCTGGCCTCGCCGACACGCAGCTATCTCCACCACCAGAGCAGCACACGGTCCATCGCCACCCCCATCTCTCATCTAGACAGGGCAGAGTCCACAGGTGAGAGTGCATTAGTGGGCCTTTGTTAAGGCCATAAGTCCACGATGAGTCACTCCATATGAAGCTGGATATGATGTTCTTTCCTCTCAAAATGGAGGTATAATTGGTTGGTGACCAAGGGATTGTAGTGAAACTTTCCATATCTCTTTACTCTTTATCTCTCCGTGTGAACATACCTCTTTCTTCAGCACTTGCTTCAGATGAGTAAACGCTTCATAACATTTGTATCACTTCTCATGTTCCCTCCAGCTGAAACCAACTTAAAGTGGTAACTGGTATTACATGTTTTTTTTTAGCTGGTTTAAGTGGGTCATTCACTGGTTCAAGCTGTTCTAGATGGTTGACCAATTTGAAGGCAACATGAAATTAAAAGTTCCCCTATTTACTTTCTTGAAGTCCACATGGAATGAAGATTCTGATCTGTTTTCTAAATGCATGTTATTGATATTCTGAGTACGATTCATCTATTCAAAATTTCAAAACTCTTATCTTCTGGTCAAATGGCAGATTTCTTTCTGGTGACGCATACTATATTATTAAATCATTTAGTCCACTAAGGAAAGGCCCCTTTTCACTTCTTGTTTCACTCAGAAATACGTTAAATTTGTTGCAGATTCATGTTGACTTTAAGCTGGCTTTTTAATGATTTCAGTCTGTAAGGTTGCTCACATGCAAAACCTCACATGTGCTGACCCAGGTGCTGTTGTAATTACAGAGTCTGTAAGAAACACCCCTAGTGCCGACCTGCTCCCTCCGTCTGGGCAGCCATCCTGTACCACTGACCTTTCAGAGACAGACATTAGCTACCACAGCTCAGTCACTGAGGAGGAGCCAGCTTTCGCTACACCCACAGCACACGTTCGTCCCACACACCCACTCAAGAGTTTTGCAGTGCCGGCCGTCCCAGCTCACCCCATGTATGACTCGGCAGCATTGCCTAGCACTCCATTGCTGTCTCAGACAGGTAACTATCCTTTTTACACCAGATATGTACATCTATCTTGGGTTATCCAATCTGGAGTGTCTAAAATAATGGCATTTAACATATAAAAGATGTTTAACATAGTCAGGCACATTCATTGAAATGAGAGTTAAAGGATATAAATATAATATCTTATCATCATTGAGCTAAAAAAATAAATATTTACGTATATATGTTGCCAACCAAGATTTATCCTACTCCAAGCTATAAAATGAGAGCATGTGTAGCATAAGTAATGTTTGTGGAATATTGAGCCTTAATGTATAAAGTGTGAATATAATAGGACCTAGAATAGAACCTTGTGGGACGCCACAGTTTAGAGTTGCTGAATAGAAGGGCAAATTCCCAATACTGATGGAAAAGTTCTGTCTTTAAATAGAAAACTAATTTATGCCAGGACTTTGTACAGTTGCAAGTACCAATAGTTGTCACACTTCAAATGAGCCTAACCGTATATATATTGCGTATATAATAGGACCTAAAATAGAACCTTGTAGGACGCCACAGTTTAGTGTTGCTGAATAGGAGGCAAATTTCCAATACTGATGGAAAAGGTTCTGTCTTTTAAAGGGGTGGTATAATGCCCTTTTTCACAAGATGTAAAATAAATATTTGATGTCCCCAGAGTGTGTATGTGAAGTTTTAGCTCAAAATACCCCACAGATATTTTTATATAGCCTGATAAAATTGTCACTTTTTGAGGGTGAGCAAAAACGCAGATTTTGTGTCTGTCCCTTTAAATGCAAATGAGCTGCTGCTCCCGGCACAGGGGGGCGGAGCTTCAACAGCTTGTGTCCTTTTACCTCACACACACATGCACCAAAAATTTCAAACACTTTTAGCCTTTTATGTTCAAACCGGAGTCAGACAATGATGGAGAGACTCAAGAAGAAGTGACAACATGTAGAAGCAACAGGATATTTGTGAATGGTTAGTTGATGAATTTATGTAGCTTATGTTTAGTTCTCTTCTAGTCATTGATTAGCATATTCTGTCATGATAATCTATAAATCGTATTCCCGGGGGCGGGGTTTATGTAAATTTTAGGGTTAGTGATGTCACTAACCCAGGAGGAATGTCGTGTAGTCCCGACCAGCCGTTTGTTGTAGTCCTTAAAAAGCAATTTCTTTAAAAGCAAATATCTCCCTTTGCTTTGAACTTTGAGCGTTGTAACTTTGCAGATGTTGTTTATGCTCAAACAGCAACATTACACACTAACTAAAGTTAGAAAAGTGAAATCATAATCAACCACCCCTTTAAATAGAAAACTAATTTATGCCAGTACCTTGTACAGTTGCAAGTACCAATAGTTTTCACAAAAACAAAATGAGCCTAAACATATACAGTGTGAATATAATAGGACCTAGAACAGAACCTTGTGGGACGCCACAGTTTAGAGTTGCTGAATAGGAAGGAAAATGACCAATATTGCTGGAAAAGGTTCTGTCTTTTAAATAGAAAACTAATTTATACCAGTACCTTGTACAGTTCCAATAGTTGTCACACTCCAAATGCTCTAAAATTAAATGCAATTTGTGCGTCTTTATTATGAATAGTATATAGTATAAAGTTTCATGGTTAAAAAGGAGAAAGACAGACACTGACTTGTGCGATTGTTTCAGGGCCTCACTCAGTTAAAACAGCCTCTATCGGTACATTGGGAAGGACGAGAACTCCTATGCCTGTCATAGTTCCAAGTGCACCGGATGGTTCGGAAGGCATCAGACTTCATGAAGATGCAGGGAGTGTGAGTACTTTTGCTCATATAATGCTCTGTACTACAGAGGTTAGAAAACATCAGGAATAGCACTCGCTGTACAAACTTCCATGTACATTTCTTGTGATTTTTTACAACAAAACCATGTACACTTGAGTCATTTCTGTTACTTTTGAATATGCTTGTGTTTCTGGTCAAGCCTGGGAGATTAAACTATAATAAATATAGTTTGATTATTTATACAGTGGCAATAAAATGCATCTAAAAAATTCGCAATAAAGAGTTGAAGTTAGCCATCAGCTCCAAAAGAATTTGTTGTATCCAATTAATTATGATAGGGACAATGCATTGCATAGTAGAAATGACTTACTTGCAACATTTGACATTGCTTTCAAATTATTCATTTTCATCATTGTGCATCAAGTCCTACGGCCTAGGAGTTTCTAGTGCATACATACTATAATGTTCTATGGATACTGTTAGATATCAAATATACTGTTACATATCAATATATTTTTAAATGTACAATATAATGATAACATTTTAACATGTTTTTTTCTTTTCTCTCAAACCTTTACCTGCTTTCCCCTTTTAACGGCTGTATTTATTATCTGCTCATTACAATTAATTTTGGAAATTTAATGAATGCTGAATGATATAATGCACCACACTACCGTTCCCCTTCATCCATTACCACGCATGTTACTGTGCTATTTCATTTCCCGCTTTTCTTCCGCAGTACCATTGACCCTCCCCAATAAAACCCAATTCCCTCAAACCCCAGCTCACCCCAACCCCACCCCCACCCCCCCGCATTAACCTTCTTCATCTCCTTCAGAATTACGAGACGGACGAGTTGACGGAGGAAATGGCCCATCTGGAGGGCTTAATGAAGGACCTAAACGCCATCACGACAGCCTGAGCACAATCCTCACAATAACACTAGACCTTCCCCGCCACGGGGAGGGCGTTCAGCACGGAGGAGTTCTCAATCATTCGCTAAACGGAGAGAGAGAAGGAGAGTGAGATAGGAAAAGAACAATAACGTTTGGGATACCTTGCTTACTCTCAGGAAGGAGAAACCCATCAAACGAGGACAGTGGACATTCTGAGAAAGGACACGTGGTTACTTCAAACGAGATGATTGCGATTTTTTTTTTTTCTCTCTCGGCATCCTTCGTAAATTTTTCCTTTTATTTTAGTGGAGACCGTTTAAAAAGACACCATTTCATTATCCTACGAAAAAAGGAAAGCTACAATATGCTGGTGTACGTGTTGGTGCTTGTAAGGCACACTTTACAGTGTTTCATTTGTGTCTTTATTTTTTTTTTGTATGTTTTTGTATCTATATATATATTGCCCCCGTTCCAGTGAGGTGAACGTTGGACATTGTCCTTTTTATTTCTGCAAAGCATTTTGTATCAAGCATTTTGATTGATGTCTCTCTCTCTCTCTCTTTTGTATGTCATATAATGTGCCATGTCTTATTATTTTCTTAAACATGTTTTGTATTGTTTTATATGCATATACACCTATCAGTTTGTATATATGTTTAATACGGACTCATGTTGTCACCACAGTAAAGTTTTTGACCTCTCGTGACAGTTTCCGTTAAGTCAGAGACACGCTGCTTTTTAATTTTGCAGTCTGCAATGTCACTTCCCCTTCGACATTTTGCCTGTTTTAAATGGGAGTTCCCTTCAGATATGCCTTATATTAAATTTGTGTGGAACGGCAGAAATCAGTTCAACTGGGAAAATGTTTTCAAAAATGTTTATCACACAACACTGTGATATCCTGTAACGCTGAGCTGTTAATACGACAACGTAGACCTCCATCACTCATGCTGGACTTGGTGCTGAAACTCAGAAACTTCAGGTTCTACACATGTAACTGATAAATGAATGAATTTGGTACATTTGAAAGTGCTTTATATGGTTGATTTCCTCTTTCTGCATTGGTCTGAATTCTTCTAACTCGATGAATGAATGAATGACATTCACTGTGAGATTTTACAGGCCACATTCTTGGCACTTGATGCAACAAAGTGCAAATGCAACAAGACTTTTATGCAGAACTCCCAGTGCTCATCTTTTATTTTCCATTATATTTCTTGTATTCGTTTCATATGAAGAACTTGTATAAAATCTCAACCTGCGAGGCAAAAAAAAAAACCCAACTGTTCCTACCCTGCTGGATATGGTTTTGTTCTGTACTTTCACCCAAAGAAAATATGTAACAGCAATCATAATTTAGTTTTATGAACTTAATGTCTCCTTTTTTGAGTGTCGTTTGGACTGTAAGAAATTCTGGGTAACTATTGGAACACGGTAAAAACAATATTTGGGTTAACCGATCAAGTTGTAGACAGTCAAATCTTTATTGCACTTTTTCAACAATTTCAAGAAAAAAACAATTTTACATATCCTGTGTTTTGAATATAAAGCTCTATTTGTGTAATGTAGTGTCATAGTTTAGCATAGGCAGCTGGTCTTATTTGTTCTTTTGCCTCTGGAATAATATTTGAGCGGCAGGTTTTAACTGTGTTGCATATGCAGAATTCTGTTGTTGCTTATTTCTGTACAAAGATCTTCTCGCTGTCTCTAGAAATACTCTGTGGCTTTTTAAAAAAAATATTCGAAAAACACTGCTTTTGGCTGTTTATTTGTATGCATCCTCTTTAACCCTCATGTGGTGTTCAAAATCCTATAACACCTATGATGTTCCCGGTCAAAAATGACCGGCCTATAAAAAATAGCTTATAAATCTCTCATTATACTATATTTTCACCCAATATTGGATTCAATCTTTTTGTCAACTTGTTCTCTTTCAGTTAGGACTGGTTTTATATTTCTATTTGCATCTGATTAATCGTAGGCCTCATTTATTTGATAGTAGGCATCTCATTTTTTGAGTAAAAAAAACATTATTTTTGAATAATTTTGGAAATATTAAATAAAAAAATGAAGAAAATTGCCACTGTTGATCACACTAGTCTACTTAAATTTTTCACCTGGAATTTTGTTTTGAAAAACTTTTATTTTGTACAATATGGAACATTGTCACACTTGTGGTGTTCCCGGTCAAAAATGACCGGACTACAAAAAATAGCTTATAAATCTCTCATTATACTATATTTTCACCCAATATTGGATTCAATCTTTTTGTCAACTTGTTCTCTTTCAGTTAGGACTGGTTTTATATTTCTATTTGCATCTGATTAATCGTAGGCCTCATTTATTTGATAGTAGGCATCTCATTTTTTGAGTAAAAAAAACATTATTTTTGAATAATTTTGGAAATATTAAATAAAAAATGAAGAAAATTGCCACTGTTGATCACACTAGTCTACTTAAATTTTTCACCTGGAATTTTGTTTTGAAAAACTTTTATTTTGTACAATATGGAACATTGTCACACTTGTGGTGTTCCCGGTCAAAAATGACCGGACTACAAAAAATAGCTTATAAATCACTCATTATGCAATATTATCACCCAATATTGGATTCAATCTTTTTGTCAACTTGTTCTCTTTCAGTTAGGACTGGTTTTATATTTCTATTTGCATCTGATTAATCGTAGGCCTCATTTATTTGATAGTAGGCATCTCATTTTTTGAGTAAAAAAAAACATTATTTTTGAATAATTTTGGAAATATTAAATAAAAAATGAAGAAAATTGGCACTGTTGATCACACTAGTCTACTTTAATTTTTCACTAGGAATTTTGTTTTGAAAAACTTTTATTTTGTACAAAATGGCACAGAGTTACACTTGTGGTGTTCCACTGGGCCATTGAGGGCCATTGTTTCAATTGGCCATTGAAAGTGAATGGGAAAGACATGTGTTAGAAGTCCATGAGGAATATCTTTAGATCTAAGTGATGGATTGTGGTGAGTTTGGGCTCTTTTTAATCTTAACAATCTCATGTAAATAATGATGTGCCATTTTCCACAATTTATGCATGCTTCATTGAGTTATGAGTTAAAACGCGACATTAGTGCTAGGCTACATCTATATTCAAGGCTCTGTGTGCGCCTGATGGGGTTCGTGTGTTACAACTCTATTAGGAATATCTTTAGATCTGAGTGACGGATTATGCTGAGTTTGGGCTCTTTTTAATCGTGATAGTCTGCTGAAAATAATGATGTACAGTTTTCTACGATCTGTGCATGCTTCGTGAAGTTATGAGCAAAAACCATAGCGAGTGCTTCATGAGTATATACTTGGCTAGGTGCGTCTGTGGTATTTTCTGTGTTAGAACGCCATGAGGAATATCTTTAGATCTGATTGATGGAATATATTGTGTTTGGGCTCTTTTTAATCGTGAGCTCCTGCTGTAAATAACGATGTGCCATTTCTCATGATCGATGTATGTTTCATGAAGATACGAGTAAAAAGGCCAAGTCTAAGCTACCTTGCCTGGCTACGTGAGTCAGTGGATTTTTTTGTGTTAGAACTCCATGAGGAATATCTTTAGTTCTGAGTGATGGATTCTGTTGAGGACTCATTTTAATTGTAAGCATCTGCTGTAAATAATGATGTGTCATTTTCCACAATTGGAGTATGTTTCATGAAGTTACGCACTGAAATGTGTCTAAAATTTAGCATCCATACATGGGTCTCTTGAAGGGCTTCTTTTACAAAAACCTCGCTCGAGTTTAGTAAAAAGCCTGAAACAATTATGCTTGTTGTATTCTACTCATTGAGACCTTTCAAATGACATATGACACAGGACTATCTGAGCTGTATGATGTATTTGACATATTGCTGAATGTAATACAAAAAAGTAGTTTATAAATTATGAAATAATTTTTTCTACTTATCAGCAAATAACTCAACACTACTTAGGAGTTTATCAAATTGGCTACATTCATTGTAAACTTCAGACTCTAAGCTTTCAAATGACACCTATTTTAAGTTGATCAAGGTAATATTTTTGAAAAATATTATGATTATATATTTCGCAGCTAGGTGGCGCCTGCGGGGGGGTACACTCCGTTTTAGAGTGATAACTCAGCACTCGTTAGGATTTTATCAAAGTGATTAAATGCATTAAAAAGCTGAGATTCTAAGCTTTAAAATTATACCTATTTTGTGTTGTTCCATTCATTGATTGCATTGGTCTCTCCCATTCACTTTCAATGGCCCATTGAAACAATGGCCCACAATGGCCCTCAATGGCCCAGTGGAAGACCACAAGTGTAACTCTGTGCCATATTGTACAAAATAAAAGTTTTTCAAAACAAATTACTGGTGAAAAATTAAAGTAGACTAGTGTGATCAACAGTGCCAATTTTCTTCAGATTTTTTTTTATTTTTCCAAAATTATTCAAAAATAATGTTTTTTTTTTACTCAAAAAAAGAGATGCCTACTCTCAAATAAATGAGGCCTACAATTAATCATATGCAAATAGAAATATAAAACCAGTCCTAATTGAAAGAGAACAAGTGGACAAAAAGATTGAATCCAATATTGGGTGATAATATTGCATAATGAGTGATTTATAAGCTATTTTTGGTAGTCCGGTCATTTTTGACCGGGAACACCACAAGTGTGACAATGTTCCATATTGTACAAAATAAAAGTTTTTCAAAACAAAATTCCAGGTGAAAAATTAAAGTAGACTAGTGTGATCAACAGTGCCAATTTTCTTCAGATTTTATTTTATTTTTCCAAAATTATTCAAAAATAATGTTTTTTTTTACTAAAAAAATGAGATGCCTACTATCAAATAAATGAGGCCTACGATTAATTAGATGAAAATAGAAATATAAAACCAGTCCTAATTGAAAGAAAACTAGTTGATAAAAAGATTGAATCCAATTTTTGGGGATAATACAGCATAACGAGGGATTTATAAGCTATTTTGTGTAGGCCGGTCATTTTTGACCAGGAACACCATAGGTGTAACAAGGTGAAAAAAACAACACAAAAAAAGTAAAAAAAATAAAAAAAACATTTTGGACAAGTTGTTATAGTCTCTGTGAACAAAGTCACTAAGTTTCAGTTCAATGCGATAACATTAACTAGTATTTTCAGGAAAAAGAAAATCTTCTGCGGTCAAAAATGACCCGAACACCACATGAGGGTTAAATAATTTGAAAATTGCTTTCATTTTCCAGCATGACACGATTACTTGAATGAGGACTTTTAACTCTTTCCCTGCCATTTTGAATTTTCGGCCAATCCGTATTTCCACTGTTGTACGGTAGGGGGCGCTATCACACATCTTCTGAAAGAGTGCAGAATAGCCAGATTTAAACAGGCAACAATTAACTTAAAAATTTAGCTTTTTTAAATACATACCCACATTCAAGTGTTGATAATAAAATGGTGGTTTTATTATAGATGGTGTTTTAGCCATTTATTCTTTTGGTATGTTCAGATATTCATACAACAAAATATCCCGTAAGCCCATAAACGTTGTGTGAAAGTAATCAAATGCTGGGGAAGAGTTAACCATCATTCTATAATAGGGCATAAATGAAAATATAGTTTTACAACTTGATTTTTCCATTGGGAAAGCTGGTTTTCCTCATGTAATGCTAAAAGTTTGGTATTCATAAATGTGTAGCATTTTTAAATAATATTCAGTTGTATTGTTTCTAGACTGTGCAGTTACAGTGATTTACTGCATTATATTATAACAGGCCAGATCTGCAGGATGAATATGATCATGAGAATTCATCACAAATGACAAACACGAGGTTGTTCTTCCTTGCAGTCTTTATTAATGTGCTAAATTACATCAGACTCCTCTGGGTGTTTTGAAGTTCATGCCGATGGTTGGCTGGGTGACCTGCAGGTTAGGGAGGTTTCCGAAGTCCTGCAGAGAGAGAGAGAAAGGGTTAATGTAGGTTCAGGTCCGTATACCAACACTAAAAACATTTCACATTAACAGCTCGTTGTTTCCAGGACATTTAACGGCTATTTTTTCCTCATCATTCACTTTACGTGACAGCACCGTAAAACAAGCAGATTGAATATTTGCAGCTCATCAAGGTCAAATCAACTTACGAAAGCCTTCAGCATTTCCTTTGTATCTGGATCAACCTCAATAATCTCCTGATCCAAAGCAGAGACCTGAGAATAAAGAGAACAAGTACATGAAGTGAGGGACTATTAGGCGTGTTTCCATTACAGATTTGCACAAAACTCAAAATATTCAAAACTATTGCGATATGACGGCGTTTCCATTAACTGATGTTATGCGACTAAAACTTCATATTTTTCCAAAAATACCAAAAATCATAGCAACGGACTATAGTAGGTTTGTGTATATCCCAGCCATTATTATTAATCAAAGGAGACGTGTGTGTGTTATCCAATCATTAATGGCAAGGAAAGCCCCTTATACTTGTGAGCGGCACATATGAGGTGTTTCTGGGTGTTTCTCCCTCATTTCTGCTTCAAGGTCTTGATTGTGGCATTTCTTTGAGGTTTAGAATCCATTATTGCTGTAATTCTTCTGTCTTTTATGAGTTTAATAAAGAAATCTGTCTCGTATTCTGTCCAAACACACCACGTCATCTACGTCAGGTGACTGTAAATGCACGAAAACTGTTTCCATTGTAGGGTAATGGAAACGCGGCTACTGACGTCCATTTACTCAACGTTGATCATTGTGAAATTTGGTATCATGCAACATAATATATCACTACTACATAAGCAAATAAAGGGTTAACAGTTTATAGGAACACAACAGTTCTGTGAGGAAAAACCTGAGGAATTCACTGGATTGAATCTTTAATTTAAGCATCAAGTCACTTTCAAAAGGTGATTTCCTCTATTTTGATCGCGACCGCAGACATCAGTGTTTATATCTGAACTTTAAACTTTTACCCCAGTTCTTCTGTGATGATTTGAATGATTGTAAGACAGAAATAGTGATACTGTGAGGTTGAAAAGACAGTGAATCTGTTTCATATCTATACATGAGAACCGCTCTGATCTCGCCGTGATCGTACTTGTTAAAGGTTTAATAGAGAGCTTTTTCATCTTTAAACGATGAATCGTATTGTGAAGTGAACAGTCGCTGACCTCTGGGACGTAGTTGTCCCTTCTCTCTCTCTCCTCCTCCTGCAGTTTGATGGAGATGCCCCTGACGGGACCCCTCTGGATGCGCTTCATCAGGTGGGTCACATACCTGCAGAAACAACAACACATAAGGCTTCGTTTCGGTCGTCGCATGTCTCTATTTTATAGCAAGAAATCCACGTGTAATAGGGCTGCACAATATATCAAATGTATATATAGTGATATGCATATCGCAACGGCTTGCAATAACTAAAGACTAAGAGAAAATCACTCGCTGCTCTTGGCTGAATGACTTTTGTAGCTTTAATAAAAATCAGGATTTAATTCATTAATTCATACATTGAAAATTAAGCAGTGTTTCATTATTACATTTGATTATTCAGTTTGTGTTGTTAAATAACCCTAATGTTGGATAACCTGAACCCCACTGATGTTAAAATAACACTTCTTATGCGACAGTAAAACACTGATGTTCACTTTCAGAAGCTGTAGGGATGTTTTCTTGTCACAAAAAAAGTGAAACAAGTATGCAGATTAAATAATTTTAAATGCATTTTAAAGATAATTTAAGTTTATTTTACAGTTTAAGCATTATCATATCGCATTATTTAATGAGTTATCGCATTTCTTCAATATTGTGCAGCCCTACATAAGATATTATATAGATATTATCTTG
>NC_138222.1:5340117-5370117 GCF_964197995.2 Scardinius erythrophthalmus
AATGGTGAACCTCCCCCTCCCCCACCCCCAAAAAACAATAAAATGAGCAAGGCAACATCACGACTGAGATTAGCGATTTTCCGAAAAGTAAAAAAAAAATTTAAATAAACGACGACGACAACAGAACTACAGTAATCGTTTCACATATAACCCAATTTGACGTAATTCCCGTCTTAAGGACAGCGTTTGGGAAAGGACCGCCTCATCCATGCAAGAGGTCAAGGGCTGCCCCGTCTCAAATCGCGTATATGGCCACTATAACAAACCAGTCGAGATTTACAAACGGCCCACTTTTGCTGACGTTTTCTGCCACATAATTCGACTCGGTGACTCGAACCCCCCTCCAGCAAGGGAACGAGACGCGTTTCGGGTCAGTATATGAAGGCATGGGAGGACTCGTCACGTCTCATCACAGAGTGGACCCTGCCGAACAGTGTTAAGGCATTAAATCGAGATGTTTCGCAGTGTAATTCTGCATAAGTTACGCCTACTTAAAAAAAAAGGAAACAAACGGCCTTTAAATCGCATTATTTACGGCTTACTATGAACGCGTTGAGGCTTACTTTGCGACCCACAAGCCACTCTGGCACATGGTTATTCTCATCCTGAATAATTAGCAGTTTTTTGTATTTTTTTTTCCAGGCATAAAAAAAGAAAAAGAAAACATCAATCGGGAACTGGTCGAGGGAATAATAAGTGACTACATGGACAGAAAGATACAAAAGCGCAGAGGGAAAGTCTTACTGGCCACCTCAGCCAATAGAAAAGCAGCCAGCTGTACGTCAAAGCCACACGATATCGTAGTAAGAGGAGAAGAAAGCAGCATGACTGGCTGGTGGGTTGAAGTGGGACGAGTGCTTTAGAACAAGCAGCTTAAATACTAGTCGGTGGCACGACGAGCGCCACTGGAAACAGCTGCTTATGTCACACTTTCACAAAGTTTTACGCGTAAAGGCCGGCTAGCATCGTTACGACAGCTATTTGTTTTGCGCTTCACTCCGATAGATGCGACGAAGAAATCCGCTAGTCATATTCTAAGGCTTCGACCACTTTCTGGCAGCGCGAGAACCAACAATCAGCCACCGAAATACACAAACGAACATTTAAAGAGGGGTTAAGTAGAAAATAAAAAGCCACCGTCTCGTCTCGAGGTGCTAAGAGGGATGGAAAAGGTCCAGCGTGGGCGAATTTGTCTCTCTCCCTCTATATCGCACCTGTCGTGGAGGAAGAGACACATTCAGAGAGCGTCCACCGACGAGAAAACAAAACAAAAAAGAAGCAAAACAGCAAATGAAGTGCAGTGCTGTTCCAGTGCTTTGAGATCCGTAGCTTTGTGTGAAGACCCTAGAGACAGTCCGAGGACGAGGCCCGTCGCTGCCTAAATCAAGACGGAGTGGAAGAAACAAAAAAACAAAACAAAGACAATCCCCACAGAGACAACGTGTGCATGCCTCTTGGTTTTCAAACATCGCTCCCCAACTCGTCCAGGAGGGCTCGGCTGATGTCGTCTTGTAAAATATCTTTATTTGAACGCTCTAAAAACAACCAAAGGAACAGACTGCGCCACGAGGCCGGAGGTTCATTTGTGCCGCGGCGTATTCTTCTTCCTCTTCCTCTTGAAGAAACAGCAGCACCTGCGAAAAAAAAACAAGAAAAAATGAATAAACGTGTTAACCGATTGGCTGATGCTTCCAACCTGATAATGAAGCACCTGTTGTCTATCTACACATCAAGCGGATTTGCTACATATCGTCAGCGCTGATAAAAACAGTGCATTAGTATATAGTTCGTACCAACCTAAATGCTGCATATGAAGGACAACTGGGTCAAAAGTTAATGAAAAGGAAACTTAAATGACATTTACGGGTCGTTAAAAGCATCGATGACAGAATGTTAGACGGCAACAACACGACAGAATGGGTTTAGGGGAAACAAGGCACATGCAAGTGGAAGAGAACAGCTCCAGACTGACACATTGAAAAGTGAGAGACTTCGCTAAACATGTTCCTGAAGGACGCGAGCGGGCGCTGGCTGAATCGTGTGGGTTCACTGCGGGTATCGATGAGGACGTACAGTGCCCTGCGAACGCATGCAGATCCTTGACTAAATCTGACTTTACCAAACACTACACTGAAATTACATTCCCTGTCATAGTTTAGTTAGAAGCACAAATTATTAAATTAACAATTAATGTTAATGGAAGGTTGAAGAAAAGTTTAACTTTTTTCATTTTTGGATGGGAATATGCGGGTAATGTCCACAAAAAGTGAAAAAATAGGGATACTTAAGCTTGCCTGGTAGATGATGACCATACTAATCATAGATATCATATATAAACGCTAGCTGTCTTATGGCGCATTCACTTCCGGCATCACCGTTCGGCCATCTTACCACAGTGAAGCTGTGCATTAGGTGAGTGATCAGCACGCACACAAATCCTCATATCTCGCTGAAATATTGACGGATTTACAAACGGTTTGGTTTCTTACAAACGTTATTAACGTGGCTATAATTCCGAATGCTTAAACATGTATGTTATAATTATTCATATGTATGCAGTGTATGTATGTAGTGTCATAACTACATCTCTGACGTTTATAACAAACCAAACCGTTTGAAAATCGGTAGAAAATTGAGCAAGTTATGGTTATTTAAAAGTATATGCACCATTAAACGAGTGAGCAAGTCCACTGTGGCAAGATGGCCGCCGTGTGCGGACGTCGATCTCCATTGGCCAGCAGCGCGCACGAGACATCTAGCCTTTATATATGATATCTATGATACTAATGACCACATTATGTCCATTTATATATATATATATATATATATATATATATATATATATATATATATATATATATATATATATATATATATATATATATATATATATATATATATATATATATATATATATATATGGACATAATAAATGTGGTCATTAGTATGGTCATCTACCAGGCAAGCTTATTTTTATATATAAATAGTTTGATTTGATTGGTTAAAATAGGTTTATTGCATCAACCAATCAGATCAAAGAAACGACATTGTTTATTGTTATATAATATCTGGAAAAAATGTTTAAATATGCCATTGTAGGGGTTGGTAAATAAGTAAAAATAGGATATTGTATTAAAAATATTCATATAAAAAAAAAAATGAATAATAATAAAATAAATCATAATGTCATCTAAAACATTGTTCAGAATGTCAGGATGTCAAGGACTTGATAACATAAAATTAATAAGCAACACTTTAGTGCTGGGCAACGATTAATCGCGATTAATCACACCCAAAATAAAATTAAAAGTTTGTGATTACATAATAAATGTGTGTGTACTGTGTTTAATTATTTCATATATAATACACATATGCATGTATTAATAAAAAAAAGATTGCATATATATATATAGTGGTGGGCCGTTATCGGCGAGACTCTTATCGCGCGATAAAAAAAATACGCACATATCACCCTCGTTAATCTATTCCCCAAGTTGGGTTGGGAGACGGCTCTACTACACAAGCTATGATGACGCAATCTACCCGCGGCCGCGAGGTAAACCCGGCTGCAACGCATATTCGTCGTCATCTTAAGTAAACACGGCTGAAAGTGAAAGCTGCAACATCCATTATTTGGACTTGGTTCGGATTTAAGCCGTCCGAAAAACAGCAGCAAACTATCCGAGTGTGTGGGGTAACGGTTCGGTAAGTTAACACACGACTAATCCGTTCTACCACCTCAAATTCAAAACGAAACATGATATCACTGAATACCAGCGCGCGCGTATTATTCTCATTCCAATATATCTTAGTGGTGTAACGTTAACACATAATCTCTGTCTACGCCCGATTTTAAGAATCGTTGTTGTGTTTCTTTTTAACTGAAAAGACATCAGTTAGACAATATTATAACTTTAAATTTGGGGTTTCATAAGCTCAAAGCTATTATAAACATTAGACCTACTTAAGATCTCTGCAGCTAGTGTACTTAAATTTTATTTATCTGCAAAATTATGTTGTATACTTACAGTTTTGCACAATATATGTTCTCAAAACTACATATACCCTTTAAAAAAAAAATGTAGCAGCTGTTTAGCAGGGTCTGTGTAACCTGTTCTGAAATGGTTTTATTATAATATACTGTATATCGTTATCGCAAGAGGCTGCAATGTATATCACAATATAGATTTGATTTTAGGCCATATCGCCCATCCCTAATTGATAGCCTATAGTTGATAATAACATAGGCCTTTGTTGCCTACGGATGGTAACAGTACAGAAGTAACCTTTTACAGTCTATGAGTAGAACAGCTTTCTCAAGCAGTTTGTGATGCATTTTGGAAACAGGAGATGAGCCCCTGGTCTAATGCGCCACCTGGCTTGAGAAACCCGTTCTCAAAGACTTAGCCTACTTTTATAGTCATTATTTGGGTAGCACACATATTCTGAATGCCTTCGGCAGAATTCAAATGAGCCATTTTAATCTAGATTAATCTAGATTAATTTCAAAATTAATCTAGATTAATAAAATTTATCTATGCCCACCTCTAAATATATATATATATATATATATATATATATATATATATATATATATATATATATATATATATATATATATATATATATATATATATATATACACACACATAGCAAACACAAACTTCTATGCGATTAATCGCAATTAATCGTTGCCCAGCACTAATTTTAATGTGTCCTTGTGTAATTATACATTTAATGACTGTGTAATAATAATTAACTACATGTACAGTACTTACTGTAGGGTTAGGTTTTGGTATAGGGTTAGTTGCATGTAATTATGCATGATTTATAGATATTACTATAGTAATTTCATGTACCATGTGTAACAGACACTGTAAAATAAAGTGTTATCAATGAATATACAACAATTTTGTGGGAAAATGTGAAGCAAGATTCTGTCAATTAAACTGGAAGAGCTTAATGTCTGTGCAATTGCAGAAAAAAAAAATCAGAATTCAACCAATCGGTTCAAATGCATTTCATAATGCAGTGGTATAGATCTGAGCTTTAGTTAAGGGTCTGCACACTTCTGTAAGGCACTGAATATGTGCGTTTAAGTAGAGACCTCGACATCCTCATTGAGCTTCTGTAAATAAGCTGAAGTTGGGCTATTAAAGACTTCTCATCGTACCTCCAATCAACTTTAGGGTATTTCAGCCTCTCAAATCAGACTTTACGAGCGGACAGACCTCTTTCGCTTTCAAACTCACACGGAGCACGAATAGCTACATTAGCCTACAACTGTGTAAGTAGATCTTGGTGTAAGTGTGATCTCTATGGCCACAGTCTAGGCTGGTCCACTCCCCTTGGGTTTGATGTGGACTGGAGAGAGGGACTCACCACAGGTTGAGCATTTTCACGCAGCTACAGAAGAGTGTGAAAAGAGAAAAGACAGAGATTATTACACAGAGGTGAGACGATGAGACAAACCTAATGTCGGCGACAACAGACCACACACACACACACACACACACACACACAAACAGAAAAGAGATTGAGAGACAGACTCAGGGGAGAATGTAGATCTAGAACATCTACTCAATTCAAGTTCGCTTTTATCAACTAATATCATAATAGAAATTCTGTATACCTGTTTGTTAAATTGTAAAACAGATGATCAAAAAAAAAAAAAAAAAAAAAAAAACAAGAATGGGAGAAAAAGGGGAAGAGAAGAATAGGAACAGAATGGGATTGGAGGAATGTAGTGTCGTCCTCAGCTCGCCAGCCCACTAGTGAATGTGTACAAATGAAGCCAAGTGCCTAAAACTACAACCATGGTATAAAATTCAATGTTGTAACAGCCTTGAATGTATGTATGTATGTATGTATGTATGTATGTATGTGTGTATGTGTGTATGTGTGTATGTATGTATATCTCTCTCATTAAGCTGTTTAGAAGTTTAGAAGTTGTCAGATGAGCCAAAACATTATGACCAGTCACAGGTGAAGCGTATATCGTTGATCATCTCCTAAACAAGGACACATATCAAAGGAATAGTTCACTTCAAAATTCTGTCATCATTTACTCACCCTCAAGTTATTTCAAACCTGTATGAATTTCTTTCTTATGCAGAACACTAAAGCCCGATTCGTACGGGATTAGTATTACCTGGCGAGCTCTAGTCATGTGTAATAATTGCGGAGGTTGTCTGTGATCTTAATCCTGTGCGAATCGGCCATGTCTGTGATTTGTAAAGTAAAAATTCCCCCACAAATGCCCTACCATATTTCGCCGAACACCGAGGTCCTGTGATACTAATAGTCCCGTGCGAATTGGCATCTGTTATTTTGGAGGGTCGTTTATAATTTTTCTAAATCACACAAGGCCCCCAGATAATACTAATCCAGTGCGAATAGGGCTTAATGAAGATATTTTGAGGAATGTTGGTAAATAAACAGTTGATGAATCCCATTGACTTCCATAGTAGGAAAAAAAATACTATGGAAGTCAATGGCCTTTGTGTTCAGCAGAAGAAAGAAATTCATACAGGGTTGAAATAACTTGAGGGTGAGTAAATGATGACAATTTTCATTTTGAAGTGAACTATTCCTTTAAGGTCTGGGTAGATTAGAAGGAAAGCAAACAATCAGTTCTCGTAATCAACATGTTGAAATGGGCAGGAACAAAGATCTGAGCAACTTTCACAAGGACCGAACTGTGATGGGAAGGCGACTGGGTCCGAGTGTCTCTGGATCAAGGCTTGTGTGTCGCTCCCGCTCAGCTGGGGTGAGAGTTTCCCAACAGTGGTCCGACGAGGGATAAACCACAAACCGGCGGCGACAGCGTGTTAGGCGGCCGAGGCTCATCGATCACGAGGGCAATGAAGGCTATCCCGTCTGGTCCGAGCCAACAGAAGCTCTACTCTGTGTCACACAATTGTAATGATGGTTATGGGAGGGATGTGTCAGAACACACAGTGCATCTCACTCTGGTGTGTATGAGGCAATCAGAGTGATTATGACGACCCCGTCCACCGTTGAAAGAGCCTACATTGAGCACATGAGCATCAGAACTGGACCTTGAAGCAGTGGAAGAAGGTCGCCTGGTCCGATGAGTCCCGTTTTCTTTTACATCTCGTGGACGGCAGTGTGTGTGTGTGTGTGTCGTTCACCTGGAGAAGTGACGCGCCAGGATCACTGAGAGAGTGTGAAGCTCTGAGCATGTTCTGCTGGGACACCCTGGGTTCGGATATTCATGTGGACGTATGTTTGACCCTTCATGATAATGGTGGAAGTGTCTCTTTCAGCAGGATAACAAACACTGATGGTGTGAGGAACATGATGAAGAGTTCAAGCTGTTGCTCTGGCCTCCAAATTACCCAGATCTCAATCCAATTGCTGGACCGTCAAGTTTGATCCACCTCGACAGGACTTGAAGGATCTTCTTCTGACGTCTTGGTTCAGGAGGACCAACAGCATATTAGGCAGGTGTCATAATGTTTTAGCTCAACGGTGTGTGTGTGTGTGAGAGAGCATGTGTGAGTGCGTGCATATATACTTACTTGCACAATTTATTAAGCAATAGGTTTAATTTTAATTAAACAGGCAAAATATAAATTCATATTTCTTATTTTATGACCTGGACTTTCACCCGTTACTGCAGTAGTTTTAGAGCTTCAAACGCAGCACCTCCAATCTTAAAGTTTATAACACCATTTTAAATTTTAAACACTCAGTAATGATAATCTATCCATCACTACAGTTAAATAGAGAGATTAGACGAGGCGAGGCGAGGGGGAAAGTGTTCAAACTTCTGACTACAAACTTTTAAGATTTTAAAGCTTATTGGAGTGACAAGTAACATGAACTGTAACACCCAATGGAAACACCATGTGGTTTAAAGTTTTATATATATATATATATATATATATATATATATATATAGAATTAATACTAACTCAATACATCTCACTGGAAAATTAACAAGCCAATTTTTCCATCTCATTAAAATGATTTTAACGTTTGTGTTGGATCAAGAACTGTTGTACCTATTCTTACCGAGGAAAAGTTCATTGTAATGTTTAACAAACTTAAGCATCCACTGTTATAAATACAAAGAATGAGCATCAAAAGACTGTCTCACTTCCTCCTCTACTTATATGCCAAACAATGCATGATCTGGTATCCAGACACATTTAGCCATAAGCAAAGTAGTGTAAAGTTCTTCTCATCTGACAATTGTGTGAATCACGCTTGACGATTCTTCTTTTTTATATTAACATTACATTTAATGTGATGTAACATCGTAGAGGCAAAAGCTTTGGTTCAAGTGGCAGTGTTTCACCATTACAGGCAACAATGATAAATCAGGTTGCCATATTCAAGAAAACAGGGAAATGTAGAAGAGAAAGAGATCAGAGAGATCTCTAGAAGAAAGACCGGTGTCCGGTGACATTAATAGTGTGTAATAACCATGACGACCTTGTGTGTTCGTGCCGTCCTGTTAATTGATAAACGCTGCTGCTGTCTACGCCACTTTCAAGCTTCTGCATCAATAAATCAAAGACAGAGGGCTTTAAGATATCAAAGAACTACGAGAGTAAGTGTTTTATATGACTGACACTCAAATGCACATCGGGCGCTTTAGGAGAAAATGAAACTAAAGAGTGTAATCGCCTCTGAATTTTAACAGGCAAACTTAATTGCCGTAGTTATTATGGACACGGCCTTTTCCGCTCTTATGGAAATGCATAAAATTCCATTTTGGACAAGTTCTAAGAGTCTAATTTAATTTAGTCTAAATATATTCAAAAAAATAAAAAATTTGATTATGTTTTAGAAAGAAGTCTCGTTTGATCACAAAGGCTACATTTATTTTATTTTATTAAAAGTACAGTAAAAACATACACTACCGGTCAAAAGTTTTAGATCAGTAAGATTTTTTGTGTTTTTAAAAGAAGTATCTTCTGCTCACCAAGGCTGCATTTATTTGATTAAAAATACAAACAAAAACAGTAATATTGTGAAATATTATTACAATTTAAAACCGCTGTTTTCTATGTGAATATAAATTTAAGTGGAATTTATTCCTGTGATCAAAGCTAAATGTTCAGCTTCATTACTCCAATCTTCAGTGTCACATGATCCTTCAGAAATCATTCTTATATGATGATCTGATGCCCAAGAAACATTTATGATTATTATCAATGTTGAAAACAGTTTTTTACATTTTTATTTCATGATGCTATGATGAATAGAAAGTTCAAAAGAACAGCATTTATCTGAAATCTAAAGCTTTTGTAACATTAAACACTACCGTTCAAAAGTTTGGGGTCAATAAGAATTTAAATTTTATTTTTGGGGGAAAGAAATAAAATAAATCAATACATTTATTCATCAAGGATGAGTTAAACTGATCAAAAGTTACAGTAAAGACATTTATAATGCTAGAAAATATTCTATTTTAAATAAATGCTGTTCTTTTGAACTTTCTATTCATCAAAGAATTTTGGAAAAAAATTGTAACCACTGTTTTCAACATTGAAAATAATAATGAATATTAGAGTGATTTCTGAATGATCATGTGACACTGAAGACTGGAGTAATGATGCTGAAAATTCAGCTTTGATCACAGGCATAAATTACAGTTTAAAATATATTAAAATAGAAAACAGTTATTTTAAATTGTCATAAAATTTCACAATAATACTGTTTTTTTTATTGCTTTTTAATCAAATAAATGCAGCCTTGGTGAGCAGAAGAGACTTCTTTTAAAAACATAAAAAATCTTACCAATTTAAAACTTTTGACCGGTAATGTATATTCAATTATTCAAATAACTTTTCTATTTGTATATATATTTTAAAATGTAATTTATTCCTGTGATCAAAGCTGAATTTTGTCTACAGGGTCACATGATCCTTCAGAAATCATTCTAATATGCTGATTTGCTGCTCAAGAAACATTTATGATTATTATCAATGTTAAAATAATGTTTTGGGGGAAAACGTGATACAATGTATTCAAAAGTTTGGGGTAAGAAATATATATAAAAAAAACAGTTATTCAGCGAGAACGCATTAAATTGATCAAAAGTTGTACAAAAGATGTAACTATTATATTGTTACAAAAAGTTTCTATTTCAAATAAATGCTGTTCTTTTGAACTTTATATTTATCAAAGAATCATGAAAAAAATTCTTGCCGTATACAAAAAAATATTAAAGGGTTAGTTCACCCAAAAATGAAAATTCTGTCAGTAATTACTCTCCCTCATGTTGTTCCAACCGCGTAAGACCTTCGTTCATCTTCGGAACACAAATTAATATATTTTTGATGAAATCTGAGAGCTGGATCACTCCTCCATAGGCTTCTAAGTGATTGAAACTTGCTGGCCCGGAAAAGTTATTAAAGAGATCGTTAATATAGTCCAAGTGACTACAGTGGCTCAATCTTAAGTATATAAAGCGACGAGAATACTTTTTGTGCGCAAAAAAACAAACAAAAATAACGACTTTATTCTACTATTCATTTCCTTCTCTCTGGGCCTCGAGTGAGTTCACGTAGTGTTTAAGTGTAGCGCGTCTATGTTGCACGTCACCACGTAGGCTCACTATTGGTCGACGCTTGTCATGTGTGTGATGCGTGATGACGTGCAACACAGACGCGCTACGCTATTACACTACGAGGCCCAGAGAGAAGGAAATGAATAGTGGAATAAAGTCGTTATTTTTGTTTGTTTTTGCGCACAAAAAGTATTCTCGCCGCTTGATAAACTTAAGATTGAGCCACTGTAGTCACTTGGACTATATTAACGATCTCTTTAATAACTTTTCCGGGCCGGCAAGTTTCAATCACTTAGAAGCCTATGGAGGAGTGATCCAGCTCTCAGATTTCATCAAAAATATCTTAATTTGTGTTCCGAAGATGAACGAAGGTCTTACAGGGTTGGAACAACATGAGGGTGAGTAATTACTGACAGAATTTTCATTTTTGGGTGAACTAACCCTTTAAGCAGCAAAACCGAATAATTGATGCCAATAATTATCATATTTTATCTTTTTTTTTAAAGAAAGAAATAGAAAACAGTTATTTTAAATTGTAATAATAATTCACAATATTACTGTTTTTACTGTATGTTTGATCAAATAAATGCAGCCTTGGTGAGCAGAAGAGACACCCGGTAGTGTATGCTACACATTTAATTCAAAACTGAAAAGTACCAATAAAAAAAATAAAAAAATAAAGATTTAAAAATGGATGATTGTCCCCAATATAACGTTCCATTACACACCATCGGTACACAGAGAGCCACAGGGGAGCCGATGGGAACGGACCAGTGAGGGCAAGGGGGAAATCATGTGCTAAAGGACTGTGTCAATCAGACACAAGGCAAAGAACAGAAACCTGTGAGAAGCCATGTGCACATACTTGGCCTCATCCACCACCTCCACCTCTGCCTGCGCTGTGATTGGTGCGTTCGAGTGGGCCGCCAGCGGGTCGTCAGCATTCAGTTCACCATTAGTCGAGCTCACCACCTGCGGTGTTAGAAAAGAGAGATCTAATTATCCTGTGGCCTCAGTGTAATAATGTTATTTTAATTACACAGTTCAGACTGTATCTGTGCATGTAACCACTCGTACGTAGCAAATGAGGAATATCATTTACAACTTCACTTATGGGAGAACTGATCAAATATTCCTGGTTAAATACATAGATAGATAGATATAACAATAGATTATAAGATATATAATCTATTAATTATAAGATATGCAGATAGAAAAGTAGATATAACATGTAAATAGATTTTTACGGAAAAAAACCCATAGGGCCATTAATAGTAATGCAGTGTGTTTTCCTCAAGTAAATCATTTCCTCATGTGTTCTTACAACGAAATAAGTTTTTTACCCCCAAATCGACAGATACTGTCAATAGAGTTTAACTTGGAAAATTTAAATGCTGCTTAATTACTTTGTAATCAGCAGCCAATCAAATAAAAATGTACTCATGTAGACAGATTATGATATTCATGCTCTCATTTAGAATTGATCCACAAATGTACAGTAATGATAACACTGGTCTACAGTGGCCCCAAAACATATCTGTACACTTAAATCACTTAATATATGTAACACCACTTGCTTTGATATTTTGTAATCAATATATTTTATTTAACTTCCTACGATACAATGAATGAAGACGCCATCAAAATAAGCTCAAATACTGTGACCAGTCGTTTCTGAGGCCTCTACTGTATAAAAGTGAAGAAAGCAGCGCAAGATGGTGAATCTGCGGTTTCAATCATTGAATATAGTGCATTAGTGCCCGCCTACTTTTTCAGCATTGGTTCCGGAAATATCTTTTCCAATCATTTCTCCCTGAAGGATTTTTAAAATAAATATTAGTTCATGGATTATAACGCTTTAACAAAGCCAAAGAGCTACAAGGTGAATCAGAACACTACAAAAATTTGATTTGAAGCAAAAAAGTATTTGAAAATAAGACAAAAATACGAGACTGCAAAAAATAAAAAATAAAAATAAAAATAAATCACATGAAGCATCGCAAACAGCAAAATCGAATTAAAAATGATGGAGAAATATAAAACTACTCTCTTAAAGATGTGATTAGGTCCAATTCTCACTATTAACTAGTTGTTTATTAGAAATCATATTACTAGGATATTTGCTGTTTATTAGTATAAAGTTTATTAATTATAAAGCACATATTAATGTCATATTCTACATCCCTTATACTAACTTACTTAACTTACTTAACTTACTTAACTTACTTAACTTACTTAACTTACTTAACTTACTTAACTTACTTAACTTACTTAACTTACTTGGCAGGAGGTCGACTCGATTGGATCATTTGCCGTGCTTCATGGAAACGGACAGAGCTAAAGAGCCGTTTTGGTGCATTTTGCTTGTTTCTCTGATTGGTGGAAGTGTCTGTACATCATCATCGGTTATGTAGTTATTCACCACCGTGATAATGTGGGCTGACGGCTTCAACAGCATTGATTTACAACCTTGTAGCTCATAGCATGGTTTTCTTTAAAGGTTTACAAGTTGTACTTCCGGAACACACACCCTATTCTGACACACTGCATAGAGATAGTCGAGAATACTATTTCCTAATAATGGCTGTACCACAATAATACAACAGAGGTAACAACATGTTTCCCTGATAGACCGTCACATCTTGTGCTGCGTTTTATTCAATTCAGAAAGTTGGAATTTACATCCTCCGACTTGCAAAAGTGATAGAACAAGAAAACACCACATTTGGAAAATTCCAATAGAACGCCACGTGATGATGACGCTCTTCCAACTTGGACGTCGGAACATCACGCGTTTGGAATTCAGAGAGAGGAGGAATGTCCAACTTTTGAATGAAACGCAGCATTTCTACAGTGGCTGTGTTTACATGCACAACTTTCCGTTTGATGAATCCAAACGTAGTGTTTACATGAAAGCTAATCATGTGATTGGGTTAATGTGCGTGTTTATACAAACACACAAAAAAAATTGCATTCGGATCGATTAAAGGGTTAGTTGACCCAAAAATGAAAATGCTGTCAGTAATTACTCTCCCTCATGTTGTTCCAACCCCGTAAGACTTTCGTTCATCTTCAGAACACAAATTATGATATTTTTGATGAAATCTGAGAGCTGTCTCACTCCTCCATAGACTTCTCTGTAATTGAAACTTGCCATCCCAGAAAGTTAGTAAAGACAATGTTTAAAGTAGTCCAAGTGACTACAGTGGCTCAACCTTAAGTTTATCAAGGGACGAGAATACTTTTCGTGCAACATCAGAACGTAGGCTCACTATTGGCCAGCATCACACACATGACCAGCGTCAGCCTATAGGTGGATCTTTTGTGACGTCATTGTCTATGTTTGCCGCGTTGCATCACGGGAGTCGTGTGGCAGGAAACACCGCTAGATACCTGTAATTTGATTGTTTTGCACGTTTGGAGGAGGATTTAGAGAAGAGGATGGTTCACTCTTGTTGTGTGGTCGATTGTACGGCTCGTTGGGGGCCTGATAAAAAGTTTTTTCGAATTCCCTCCGAAAAGGATAGCGAAAAACGAAAGAAATGGTTGCGTGCAATTAGGCGATTGAACCTGGACGCTCCGAAGCCTGGATTCCTAACGTTACTGATCGAGTTTGTGAGGCTCATTTTGTTCATGGTAGGCAAAAGTCTTAGTGACTATGTATTTATAGAAGATTGAATAAAATAAAAAATAATAAAACTGAGTCAAATCAACCGAGTCATATGTTTTCGCGTTCTGATTCAGGTGTCCCAAACCGCGATCCACAGCACCCAGACTACCGTATTTTCCGCACTATAAGCAGAGGCGCACCTTCAATAAATGGCCTATTTTATAACTGTTTTCATATATAGGGCGCACCGGATTATAAGGCGCATAGAATAGAAGATACTGCAGTCAAACGTTTGACTGGGTTTGCGTTATGCAGTGGTCACCAACCTTTTCAAGCCTATAAGATCACATCCAAGTCCAAATGTAAACCAAGATCTTCCACTTGCAAAAAAAAAAAGAAAAAAAAACAAGTGTCTGAGCTGTAAAACCTTGTACTCGACGCGTCCGCATGAGCGCGAAGGTAATAAAAAAACTAATATCCGTCTGCTCGGGCAGATTCGGCTTAACAGCGCGCGCGCCTCCGCAGATGCACGACTTTGAGCCGAATCTGCCCGAGCAAACGGATATTAGTACATCTCATCATCACCCAGTTTGCGCGTCTAAATCAGTTGTATGGTCTGGTGTTCAGTCTAAAACAAAACAGTTGCGTCAAGTATAAATGCCTCGTCTGTTTGGGGAGTTGCACGCACAGTCAGCGGAGATCTCATATGGGCTTTGAATAACTTCGATTTTGTCACCAATACAAATTTTGAGCTTCTCTCCAAACCTCCTCCGGTCTTCAGATGTTAAAGTGCTTATTTATTGTGGATTTTGCCCGCTAACTCTCTTGAAAGTGCTCGTCGCGTCTTTACAGCCCGCAATACTGTTTGATTTGTTGCCACACAACCACTCGCGCATGCGTACAAAGATGTCAACAAAGATCCTCCAATAGTGAGCCTGCGTTCTGACGTACAACCCAGAAGCGCTGCGCTGTTACACTACGTGAACTCACTCAGAGAAACACAGAAGAAAATCAATAGTTGAATAAAACGTTCGTTTTTTTGTTAGTTTTTTTTGCGCACAAAACGTATTCTCGCCGCTTGATAAACTTAAGGTTGAGCCACTGTAGTCACTTGGACTATTTTAAACATAGTCTTTACTAACTTTCTGCGCCGGCAAGTTTCAATTACCTAGAAGCCTATGGAGGAGTGAGACAGCTCTCAGATTTAATCAAAAATATCTTAATTTGTGTTCTGAATATGAACGAAAGTCTCACGGGGTTTGAACAACATGAGGGCGAGTAATTACTGACAGAATTTTCATTTTTGGGTGAACTAACCCTTTAAGGCTTTTCAATCCGATTACTAGCAACGGATTATTTGGCTGCATGTAAACGTAGCCAGTGTTGTTTTAATAAGTGCAAGACCAGCCAGAGAGGGTAACCCATAGAGGAAGTGTTGTGGTCGGGTGTGAGAGCAGGTGCTGCTGCAGATGGCCATACACATGAGCGCACAGAGCGAGGGGTGAAGCTGTACCTGCACTGAGCCCCCGTGCCTGTCCGCTGCCAGGTGAGAGGTCAGGTAGGACGAGTTTGTCTGGCGGTTGGGCTGCACCTCCCATGCTCCTCTGCGGTCGGAGATGGCCGTCTGTGCGCGGGTGGAGGAGGCGCAGGACAGGGACAGGAGGCGGTGTGGTGAGTGAGCGAGAGCGGGCGAGTGAGGCCAGGTGGCATGCAGCACAATGAAGGAAAGGAAAATCAACAAAGAAACAAAAAGAGCCAGTCAAAGCCAGGAAATGGCATTAGTGACTGCGGACGCAATCGTCCAATCAAACCAAGAAGCAAAACAGCACAAAATAAACACAAAGAGACATTAAAACAGAAGAAACTGAAGGGAAAACTTTATCCAAAGCTGCTGAATGCCAAGTGGAGACTACATGTAGGCAAATCAGGCATCCAACACGGAGATCAGATAGGAATATCTGACAGACAGCATACGTTCAAACTATCTACAGCTACGTCAAATTCAAACTGATGATGGGGCAATATTCTGCCATTGGACTAGACAAGACATTGACAGAGACAGAGTCAACACAAGGACAAACAAAAATCCAAATTCAATTTCTGAAATTCAGTTTATACAGCTTCAGAACAAACCCCTGGTGCATCAGTCGTGGTGAATGCGGGATTTCATTTCTTAATGTCTTTTGCATTTAGTGGTAGGATCTAAATTAATTTCGTTTTCAGTTACATTCAGTTTAAGTGGAGATTAGAGTTATAAAATAAATAAGAAAAATCCTGAATTTATTGTGCCCTGGATTGAAATGAGATATTTAAGGAAATATATATTATCAACAGTCCTATGTCCAACGGGAACACTGCTTCTGGACACATGACCAGAACTGTAGTGTAAAACAGGGTTAAAGGCACGATATGTACGATTTTTGAAAAAAAAAAAAAAAAAAAAAACAATGAAACAATGTTAGATATTTTGTTGACTTGTGTACTTGCATAATAATTTGGGATTGCATGTCATTGCGTCACCTGTCAATATCTGCGCTACCCTCGATTTCCAGTTTTATATCCAAACACTGAAGACACTTAAATATACTATGCATTTTATTAGACCGGTGAGCAACTGTTTGGATACTTTTATTGACAGAAAACTAATCACTGTTATATAGCTCAGCACGACTAGTCTTACTGTTTTAATCTCTCGTTTTCTTGATTTACCGTGAGTACCTCAGAGACAACAAGTGGCTAACATCACAAAATTAGAAAGCTTTATATATGTATTAACCGTAATACAACATTTTCTCCACCATACAGTATATTTTAAAATGAACTGCGTGCCATTTAGCAACACAAGTCAACCAGCTTGTATTGATAGGATATTGCAGAAAATATATTTATGTTTTTTTGATCATTGAGGGAGAAACATGTTGTGGTTTGCTTTGTTTAAAAATCATTATGAGGCGCGAGGGGGGCCTTTAGCCCTCACTTAGGGGTAAAAGGCTCATTAACATGGGGCAAAGCAAAAGACGCTCAGTATTGATAAAAATACTTCAGCTAAAGTTGTACGTTTTGCATAATATTCAAGTTAATACTTCAAAACGATCACTTCAGTAAAGTTTCATGTTACTGAAAAACAAAAGTTTCTGAAACAAAAATGTAAGTTTTGAAAGATTTGAGGGAGATGCCATAATTTAAAATAGCTTTACAACAATAAACATTTTACAAAAAAATTATAATTCTGGTTTCATTATAAATATGATTATCTCGAAGGTGGACACCCAACTTCATAAACGATATTGACCATCTGAAACGAACCATGTCGTGCCAACAGATGGATGCAAAAGTTTATCATCATGTTAATTATCATGGGGCGCTTTTTACTCTAAATACCATGTTCGTTTACAAATTCTTTATAGCAAAATTGATTTAATGAATGTTTTGATTTAATTACAAAACTAAAAATCATTAACAAGACCTTTGTCTCAAAACATTATTCATTAATTTTATTGATTCTCATTTGCTAAATACTGTAACATTTAAAAAAAACATTAAACACAAGATTAAATCAGCGAAGAATAAACGTTGCGTTGCTGCCCACGATCGCGTCAAGAATCAGCCAAATTTCTTAGACAATGTTTAGAAAAGTGCAACGGTGAGTTTAACAAAATGAATAAAATCAAATGTGCCTTTAGCCCCATTGTAACCTACATCTTACTGGCAAGTCAATAGGTGTGCATTGTTTAAATTTAACAAAGTCTTTTGTAGTGAAAATTGACTCGTTAAACACCAGAACCTCCATTAAACGAGTCAGTTTACAGGGCGCTTGTGTCTTTCAGCCAAGGATTTCTAAATATATCTGCACTCCTCTTCCCTCACAAGAACCATAAGAATACTGTGAACTCACATCTCTAGAAAGATCTTAAATATATGACGTCAGTTCTGCCAAAAATGAAAACCGTGAACAATTCATTAACTCACTCTCAACCTGTCACTGCAAAACCATATCAAAAATACTTTTTACTATTACTTTCATGGAATAAAAGTATAATTTTTGGATGACTTCAATCTTTCAACCTTGAACTGTAAGCACTAATCTGAGTGCACCTCAAATATGAGCCAAAATTAAACGTTTGCTTCAGCTAGATGAGTTTGACACAGGGCAAGTTTGTGAGATGTGCAAAGCTGATTTTGCTCTTGCAGATGTTAGAGAGGCACAATAAGCAATTTACAGAAACTGGCAAATTAATCAACATAAAAACTATTCTCCAGTGACATTTTAAGGAACTTCTATTCCCAGCATGCACTCTGAGCCATGATATGCTAAAGCAGTGCATGCTGTATCAGCCAGCTGCTGCGTGGACGGGGCAATGACTTGGTTTAAAGCTTCATGTGTTGCTGCAGAAACCCTCGGAAATCAACTCCACCAGCTTTAATGATAATGCTTGAGCAGATCTCACGAAAACATGTCCAGGCCATTATTTCACTCCAAAACCAAATCTTTTTTGTTTGCATTGGGATATTTCTATGTCAAGCAAGCACCCTTTCCTCCCCCAAATTCTCATTACCAACGCCAAAAAAATAACGATGGATAGATATTTTTTGGCAATTTCTAAGACTTTCATTGGGATTCTTATTATACTTGGATTCAATATAAAAATTGTAGTGTGTGTGTGTGTGTGTGTGTGTGTACAAGTTTGGATACTTAGTGAAATTTTATGACAAATGACTAGTAAGGACATTTTACTTGTTCTCTCTAGTTAAAAAGGCTTATGAATTGGCCAAAACAATTAATTTTTTTTATTTAAATCTAGTGTTTTGCACGCTTCTTTGATGGGTAGGTGTAGGGGAAGGGGTTTGGTTAGGCCATAGAAAATATGTCAGTAATATAGTGGAGCAAAAGCGTGTTTGTGTGACATCATTCTAATATGCTGATTAAATGCTCAAAAAACATTTCCCATTATCACGGTTGATAAGAAAGTTCAAAAGAACCGCATTCATTTTAAATTGGAATTTTTTCGTAATGATGTAAAATGGTTTGTTACTTTTGAACAATTTAATGTGTCAATGCATTAATTTCCATTCAAACCTTGAACAGTATTGCATCTTTATTTGCAATACAGCCATGAGAATTTGGGGGTATTTAACTGTCAAACTAAATATCACAATCCAAAATAAGCTGAGGTGAAATATGACCCAGACTTAATTTGTGAGATTCACCCATTTGGTTCAGGGGGAATATTATCCACCCCTACTAAATGGACTAAACCTTGAACATAGTACGTTTTCTCTTTCTGTAATAAGTTTTGCCAAAGTTTCCTCAATGAACAGTGGAAGATTACCTGATTCCTTAAGGGCTGGTGCTGGGAGGGTCTGTCTCTGTGTGCGTGGCTCTCACGCGTGACGGCAGACGCCCCTGAGTCCACGTGGACCGACCCCACTGGTGTGGGCTGAGAAGACATGCCAAAACACACAGAACATCAGTTTCAAGATGAACTAGCTCTGTGTCCCAGTGAATGTAGGCAGCAACATTCCAGGGAGGAGTAAACTGTGCCAGGTTTTACTTATGACTGTACATTACTCTCTGCTGAAAAAATACTGATTAAAAAACGGTCATGCAATTTTACGCTAACAGTATTGCATTATTAACTTAGCAACATGCTAACATCAGAGTCAATTGAAGGCACTATGTGGTAGTGTTGTCAAAAGTGCCAACTTCGGTACCAAGTTGGTACTGAATTTAAAAAATGTGACGATTCCAGCATTTTGAGCTCTGTTGAACAGATTCGTAAATGCCTCTGATTGGCTATTGTACTCATGCGCTCAACATATGTCTGTGATTGGCTACAATGATCAACGCTTCAAAAAAATGTTGTAAATGGACATCTGTGACGCTCTTCACTGAGCGCTTACACAGATAAACACGGGAGCGTTTGAAAGCGGCATCATCAGCGGATCCTTCTATCAGTGGATCTACTAGGGATCCGTTGATTGACGTCTGCTTTCAAATGCTTCTGTGTGTATCTCAGTGAAGAGCATCAAAGATGTCTATTTACAACATGTTTTTGAAGCGTTGATCATTGTAGCCAATCACAGACATATATGTTGAGCGTGTGAACACAATGGCCAATCAGAGGCGTTTGAGAATCTGTTCAACAGAGCTCAAAATGCTAGGGGGAAATTCTGGAATCGGCACATTTTTTTAATTTCAGTACCGATTTGGTACCGAAGTCAGTACTTTTGACAACACTACTATGTGGTTTGCAAAGTTTGCAAAAGCTACCCATGTAGCGAGGAGCTGGAACAGAGCTAGCGTGAGTGGAATGCAGAAATTCTTTATAAAGACGACATATTGACTCACAATCTGTCTGCCAACCCAGTCATAAGAGTAATCAAAGGTATATCCTTTTCGTTCAAACAACTCCGTAAACAAGGTCCGCAAGTATTCGTAATCTGGCTTTTCAAAGAAATCCAACCGCCGGACATAGCGCAGATAGGTGGCCATCTCCTCTGAAAGCACAAATGAGGACAAAGTTACAATGACAATAATCACTATAAACAAGAGATAAGGCAAGTCTGGTCTTAAAGTGCCCCATTATGCTTTTTCAGATATTATATTTTATGCAATGTGCAATCTAGCTGTTTGTGAATGTACAAAGTTTCAAAGATGAAAGTGCATGATGAATGGAGTTATCGTCTCCCAAAAGAAATAGATTCTGAACTACTGAAATGAGTAATCAGTCATGCGAACCTACGTAGATTTGTAACAAATTAGCATAATGCTAGTCTATGGTCTTCATTGGCTGTCCGTCCGAGAACGTCTACTTTGCCCCGCCCTCAAACACTGTAGTTGAAGCGGAGACTGGAAGAGTTTGGTTTGTGTTGTCAACATGTCAAGACGACGCTGTTTTCTGCATTGCCACAGCAAATCCACTCGCCACGCATTTAGGCTTAGGACTCGTGCTGGAATCGATACGGTAAAACCGACGCCATCGTTACTGTTCGTATCATTGTGCGTCCAGTGATGAGGATCCGCAGCTAAAATTTGGATATAGTAATGGGTGTTTCATTTACAACATGCACTGCAAGCAGTAGATCCAATCACAACAGACTGGGCCATCTGACCAATCAGAGCAGAGTAGAGTAGACCAATCACAACAGACTGGGCCATCTGACCAATCAGAGGAGAGGAGAGTAGACCAATCACAACAGACTGGATCTTGTGGAAAGGTGTTTAGAGAGACATGTTAGTTTCAGACACTGTAAGAAAAAAGTTGATGCTGCAATGTACATTATGAGAAAATGTAAGTATTTTTTGAACTTGGTTTCATGAAAAACTGTTGTAGGAGACCTTCAAAACAACCCATTTAAAAAGCAAACTTTAAAAAAGCATAACAGGGCACTTTAACGTCAACATAAAACAACTTTAAACAACCCATTTTACTTCTGTAATGTCCATGTCAGCCGAAAGAGTTATTACATTTTGATGAAAGACTACAAAAGACAAACATGATATTTTCTTTGGAATAATGTGCATTTACGAATTGTGCACAAGACCAGGAACGTGCATTAAGACAGAAAATGGGGTTGATATTAATTCCATTTTGACTATAAGATTAGCTGCTCCAAGTGAAGCACATGATGTCGTTTAAGAGGGTCTCACCGGGGAAGTTCTCACAGAGAACTTCAATGGGAGTGTTTCGCTTTGTGTCCCCAATCTTCTGGTAGCGTTCCTTTAGTGTGTCAGCCTGCAATGCACAAAACAACAGCTCATTTTCCAGAACAACATTAGTAACAGTTTTAATGGCGTTAACAGGCTGGTTCAACATACTTTCAGTCCCTGCCAAGGGAGACTACCCCGGAGGAAATACATGAACATGTGACCCAAGGCCTCAAGGTCATCCCTCCGACTTTGTTCTGCAAGAAGAAGAAAAAAAGTTCAATTATGTACAAAATAACTAAGTTGGTTGAACAGTAGAGTTGGGAATCATAAGAAATTTAACAACTCTGATTGCCATAACTTTTATTATTTACCAAAACAAAACATATCTCGTTTCAAACCCATAAGACTTGCACTCATCTATAGAACAATTCATTTTTGTTCATCCACTTTAAGTCAAATCTCTCTGGTTACATTAAAAACATCTTGATTTGTGTTTCCAAGATAAACAAAAGTCAGTTACACAATTTTAAGGTGTCATTGTTACAGTGTAATTATATATTTAAGTACAGAGTAATATTGAGCAACTACATGTACTTACTATAGGGTTAGAGTAGGGTTAGGATTTGGGTGAGGGTTAGTTGCATGTAATTATGCATAATTTACTATTACTATGGTAAATACATGCAACATATGTAACAAGGACACTGTAAAATAAAGTGTTACCCAAAAGTCTTATGGGTTTAGAATGACATGAGGGCGAGTAAATTATGGATTATTATTTTTTTTTTTTCATTTTAAATCATTTACATTTTACAACATAACAGTAACATATCTTGTTTTTTTTATTTTGAAAGTAATGGCTTGCGATTTGGTGAGTGCCATATTTTCCACAATATAATTAGATTTTTTTTTTTTTATCATCTGAAACGTGCTGCTACTTCTATTCCAAAGCACCTTCTAAAAATGTATTATATTATAGAATATTTTACACACATACACACATACACACACACACACACACAAAACGTGAAAAGCGGACACATTTTCCGAAACCGAAAACCGAAAATAAATGTCCGTTTAACCCCTATTACAGGTGGAACTCGAAAAATTTGAATATCATGCAAAAGTTCATTTATTTCAGTAATTCAACTTAAAGGGTTAGGTTAAGCTTTTTTTATTGATTTCATGTAATATTGTAATTTTCTGAGATTTAGAATTTGGGGTTTTCATAAGCTGTAAGCCATAATCATCAAAATTATAACAAATAAAGGCATGAAATATCTCACTTTGCATGTAATGAGTCTATGTAATATATTAGTTTCACCTTTTAAGTTGAATTACTGAAATAAATGAACTTTTGCACGATATTCTAATTTTTCGAGTTTCACCTGTATATTCTCATATTTTTCATTCCTGTTCTGAAAACCATTACATTTAAAGGATTTGTTGTGGAGTGAGAGCAAATAAAATACATTTCATGATGTGGAATGTGCAACTGCACTGTGTTGCTACTTTGACACATGCAGTGCTCATATTTAATTATTAAAAATCAAATGATAATACTTTACAATAAGGTTAATTAATTAACACTACTTAACTACCTTAGTTAACATGAAATAAGAATGAACAACACTTCTTAAAAGCATGTATTAATCTTAGTTAATATTAATTTCAACATATACTAATATGTTATTAAAATCAAAAGGTTGTATATGTTACAATTAGTTAATACACTGTGAGCACGTTAACAAGAACAACCTATGAACAGCTGTATTTTTATTAACTAACATTAACAAAGATATAATAAATACTGTAACAAATGTATTGCTCATTTTTTGTTCATGTTAGTTAATACATTAACTAATGAACCTGATTGTAAAGTGTTACTGTGATTTCAATTATTTAATTAATCATATTAGGTTGTATTGCGATTTCTGTATTTCCATGCCCAAATTTAAGACCTCTTAAAATAATTAATATTTTTAGGTATTTAAGTCCGCACCAAGGTCCGAACCAAAGTTCATGTTTTGATACATTTTATAAGCCTGGTTAAAACCAGACCATTCTCAGTAGTAACTGAGTTATGGTCTGGCAAAGCTTCATTAATAATTCATTTCCAAAGGGGCGTCACCAACGGACGTCGCTCAAATGCCTCTGGGCGCAACTGGATAGACCTAAAACCAATCAGAGCGATCGTCATCGTGTAAAGCCATATGCTGCGTCCCAATTCGCCTATGTTACACTACGCCATAAAAGTATGTACTCTTTTTGTGAAGAAAAGGTATTTACTTTTGAATGTGTAGCAAAAAAGTAGGCAAGCTTTGAGACATACTACCTCGTCATCTTTATCGGACGGATCTGTCGCGTGCATCCTGTCACGTAAACTGCCCTGTCAATCATCTTGTCACAGTTAAAATCCTCTATTAAATCTAATTTAATTTCCTACCGTTTCGGAGAGAAATGTAGTAACACGTTCATCTGCCAGTGGGTCTTTCATGGAGACTGTCCTCATGTGTTTGCAATTTGAATATAATAATGCATTTAAAAGTTGGTGCGCTTCACCAACAGACGTCGCTCAAATGCCTCTGGGCGCAATTGGATAGACCTAAAACCAATCAGAGCGATCGTCATCGTGTAAAGCCCACCCCAACATTTCTGATTGGTGCCTCGATTTAGACGGATTAGAAATTGGCTTTAATGGGCTCTTTGCCAGACTACTTGCAGAGCAAATCTAAATTTGCCGGAAGTTGTCTGGGTTTTCCCAGGCTAACATTTGGTTAGTTTTGGTTTAGTTTCACATTGCAATTCTGCGAGCGCGCTAAAGCACTTTACATGATGTACTTGCGTCCTGTCGTCATCATCTATGTGGGCTGCATCTTGACATTGATTGGTTTGTAAGCAGACGTGCGTCTGACGTCAGCTTGTTGTCAGTTCGCCGGGTAACTTTGATAAGAATGAATGAACAGACGCATATCGTTGCCACTATACAGTTATTATTACGGCATTACTCCCTGCAGCTCCAGCTATACTCGAGGCTAGCTCACATTCACCAAATGAACGTCCTCTTTGTACGAACATTTTATGGTCGCCGACAGGAAAGGAGGAGAAGAGCGAGCAATCCTGCGGGAACCACCGGAACTTCCTGTAAATGTTCTGAAAGTCCGAACCGTACAGAACATGCGTTCACACTAGAAACGAACCAAACCTTTGTTCGGTTTGATCCGGACCGAGACTAGCTCTTTTCATCTGACCAAATTTAGTCTGTGGTCCGGGGGAGGTTTCACACCTGTAATTTTGATTCGGATCAAACTGAAAGGTCTGAAAATCCGGACCAAACAAGGGTAGGTGTGAAAGGGCCCTTAGAGTTATGACCCTAAATTTCATCAAACTGAGGACAGCATAACCAATGTGATAGTGATTTTTTTCCACTGTATTATCTTGGGCCGTCCATTTTCCCTCTCTCATCACATTCAGTTCAGACGGCACACTCACAACTCAGACGCTATCATGACTGAGACGCTATAGATTCAATGCAACATCAAAAGAACCAAACATGTTCTTTAAAAGAACTGGTTCCTGATTCCCAACCCTATTAAACAGCCAATCAAGACACCACAAAGTGTGGAGATAATTTAATGTTAAGTCCATTTCAGGATCAGACTAAGGAGGTATCCAACACTTACCTTTCCCTAAGTGTGTATTAATAGACATGTATCGAGCTGTGCCCGTAAGGCTCTTGTGCTCCCGGTAAGGAATGTGTTTTTTGGTTTCTGGGTCAATGTATTCTTTCGCAAGGCCAAAGTCTATGATGTGAATGATGTGCTCCTTCTTGTTTCCTTGCCGCCCGATGAGGAAGTTCTCTGGCTTCACGTCCCTATAGATGAGGTTTTTAGAGTGCACATATTCCATGCGGGAAATCTGGGGAATTGAGCAAAGGATGCAAATTACACACTTGCACTGCAAAGCATCATCAGGACTCTGTGCATGCACCACGTCTCACCCAGGTGTGACACACTCACCAGCTGAATGGCGATCATCAGGACGGTCTTGAGGGAGAATGTTCGGTCACACAGGTCAAAGAGATCCTCGAGACTGGGGCCGAGCAGCTCCAGAACCATGGCGTTGTATTTCCCACAGGGCCCGAAATAGAAGACCTGAGGCAGACCCTCTACTGTTAAAAACACAAAACAGAGCATTAATCACACAAGCCATGACATTCTCTCTTTAAATCTCTCCCCACCAGCGTTATTTTATTACATTTATTTTATTTTTAAGTTAAACCTCCAACGTTTTTGATCATTTTCATAACTATTTTCATAATTTCATGGCCCCCAGAGTTTTGTTGTTTAATGAATATCTAAACATGCAATATATCAAAAGAAAGAACTGAAAATTTAATAAAACATTTTAAAACTGTTTAATTCTAGCTTCATGCATTTTTTTAATCAACACTTGAATCTGGGAAAGTTCAATTAAAAAAAGCAACATGTTGAACAAAAAGCAGAGAAAATTTAGCCTTTTTTCCCCCAAAGACATCAATGTGTGTAACGCAAATTACAATAACGTAATTATTGCTCGCTGTCTTTTGATACGGAGATTCTGTACTCTTTCAGAAGGTGCATAATAGCGCCCCCTACCGTATAACAGTGAAAGCTGGAAAATTCTGTCAATGGCAGGGAAGCGTTGTCTCATAAATGTCTCATAAATGTCTCATAAATGTCTCATAAATGTCTCATAAATGTCTCATAAATGTCTCATAAATGTCTCATAAATGTCTCATAAATGTCTCATAAATGTCTCTCAAATGCCAAGTGTGTACTTTTTAAATAAAATCAAGACTATATATTATGGATTAAAGTGACGCATTTCTGCAACAACTGCATACCAGTACTGAGAGAACTATGAAAATGGAGGAATACGTAAATGAAACTGGCTTTGCCTGAACACTTGTGATCCCACATGATTATGCCAAGAGATCAATATAATCAAAATGAGCAAAATTGAGTGCAAAAACAGGTCCAGTGTCTGTATTCAACAGTGAAGCGACACACAAAGCACAGCTCACACAGATCTAAGCAGCTTTGTGTTGGTCAACGTGGCAAAATTCGAGTGATCAACTTGAACATGAGCTAAATCTGCGTGGGCAACTATTTCGCCCTCACGCGAAACTCCAGATTGCATGGATTCCTACCGGAATGGCTGGATTTCGCCCGCAAAACTTGGAAAAATGGTGTGACCGTACCTTAAAGCGGCCAAACCCCATGGCATGTCTGCTGTAAAACGCAATAATTAATAGCTAAAAGAAATACATGTGTCTGTAAACTGTGTGCATCTTCAGAGGGTGATGTGGGTAGTTGCTCATTGTGTGGTGGTGTGTTGTAACACCCCTGAGAATAGAGCGCACTGTTGGCCTGCCGATGACTCATCTTGTGTTCAGACTGCACATAACACACACACACACACACACACACACTCGGTTGTTGGTTTCTATCTCTGCTGATTAACACTTTTACAAGCCTTCTATCGGCACTCCACTGCTAGATGCTACTGGAAAGTGGGAGTGGGAATTCAAAGAGTGGGAGGAAATTCATATAGAAATGTAAAATATCTCTCAAAAAGTGAACATTGTATGAAATATGTAAAAAAAAAAAATGCAGTCAAAAGTGATTGTGAGAAATGCACAATATGCATACAATATGTACAGAAAGAAACTGGTATCAAACATTAAAATCCACTTCCAAAGAGTTTCAATTTGCTGTCATTCGCAAAGTGTATTTCCCTTGCTTGTTAATTATACATTTTAGCGAATTTGACCATGTTTTTAGCTACCAATAATCGTGATTAAGGCTGCGTATAATTTATGAGTAGAAATGCACAATATGCATACAACACGTACAGAAAAAACTGGTTTCAAACATTAGGCAAATTAGGCAACAAGCTGCTGTTTTTTGACAGGAATATCTCATCTCACAATGAAAACTGTCACCAATTGTTTACCCATGTGTCATTTAGAATCCTTGTGATTTTTTCCTTCTATAATTTAAAATATTATTATCACTATTATTATTAAAAGGGGTCAAAACAGGGAGATCTCACCAATCTACATTCAAAATGTCCAAATTAAAATATGATTTATTAAATTCTGATTTGGGCATTTTAACTTTAGAGGAAAATCAACTAATTAACTGAAAATGTATGAACTCTTTAATAATAACTAATAATAAATTACATTTTAGTAGGTTTTATGAACTAAATATGTTGGTCACAGTTTATTTGGTTGGTTACGGCATCAATGCCGTGGTATCAGAGCTTGTGATCACACCAACGCCAAAACGACTCAAATCCAATTATTTTTATGGGAATCCTTGTGATTTTTTCTTCTATAATTGAAAATATTATCATTATTTAAAAAAGTCAAATCAGTCAGATCTCGCAAATCTACATTTAAAATGTCCAAATTACAATCTGATTCATTAAATTCTGATTTGGACATTAATAATAATAATAATAATAATAATAAAACAAATTAACTTAAAATTGATGAATTAATTAATAATCACTAAAAATAAATTACATTTTAGTAGATTTTATGAACTAAATATGTTGTTCACATCGATTCATCAAATTCTGATTTGGGCATTTTAATTTTAGGGGAAAATTAATTAACTGAAAATGTATTGAACTGAACTCTTTAATAATTACATTTTAGTAAGTTTAATGAACTAAAAAAGTAGCAAAATATTTTGGTCATATCTCAGGCATTTAAGGCAGTTTGTTTGGTTGGTTATGGTATCAATGCCATCATGGTATCAGAGCTTGCGATCACACCAACGCCAAAACAACTCAAATACATTTATTTGAATGGGAATGGTGTGTTGCTTTTAGGGGTGTAACGATACATCAATGCCACGGTTCGGTTCATATCACGGTTTTGGAGCCACGGTTCGGTTCGGTTCGGTTCTGTTTGCTGTGGGGGCAGGGTTCATGGCAGGGCACCACCAGCAATAATAACACTAGATTCACTTTTAACTTAATAAAAACAACAACAACAATAATTTAACTTAACTTTATTAATTTTATACATTGGCTTCATGTTTTCTTTAGAGCAGTTAGCACACCTGAGTTAACTAAAATGAAATAGCCTAAATGTCTCCACTGACTAGTCAGAAATAAACTGCACACCTGAGTAGGGTTGCCAACTTCAGAAAAGTAAAATGCGGGACAATTGTGGTTCTTTATAGGAAAATGAGGGACACTCAAAATATTTACTGTATCGCACAATGTACATAATTTCAGTGTCTGCAAACTGTAGTTAAGTATAGGCTATGTTTAAAAGGTTATCAGACAAACACATTTGTATTGCTTAACCTATTTATGTACAATTTAATTCTAAAAATAATTTTAATGTCATACAAAAAAATATATGTCACATTACAAACAAACCACCATTCAAAATAACCGCATTTATCTGAAATGGAAAGCTTTTTTAACATTATACATAGGCCTACAGTTCAAAAGTTTGAGGTTAAGATTATTTTTTGGGGAAAGTAATTAAAGAAAGTAATTGCCTACTTTTATTCAGCAAGGATGCATTACATTAATCAAAAGTGACAATACATTTATAGTGTTACACAAGCTTTCTATTTCAAATAAATATCTTATGATCTTTACATTCATCAAAGAATCCTGGGGGGGTGGGAGGGGGGGAACAAAACTGTTTTAAACAAATAATAATCAGAAATGTTTTGTGGGCATATTATTCCCTCAGGTAGATTGCATGTTTTCTTGCGTGGCTGGATGTTGGACTCATGAACAATAATCACGTTGTTTGCATTCGCCAAAAGTGATTTGCCGAAATCAAAACGTGGACAGTGAAAGGAAATTACCGTTAGCGCGAGACGAGTCCGGCCTGAAGCGGAAGCGGCCAGACGGCAAAGGATTATGTTCGCAAATCAAACAATGATTAAAAAAAGCTGTGATATGTCATATTGGATGATGACAGGTGTCGGTGATCATTCTCAAGATTCGTGATCAGCACTGCTGCTGTTGCTGCTGTATCAATATCAGTCAGTGGTTGTGACCGCAGGGTCTTCAATCACAATATGCCGTGGCGCGGAGTTGCCATCCTGAAGTGCGTATGTAAACTCCCGAGCGTGATCGATCACCCAAATCACGTGACATGCACTTTATTTA